>NC_056739.1:596919614-597044614 GCF_019279795.1 Protopterus annectens | reverse complement strand
CACAAGAAATCTGGACAAAGCCCGAAATAATCTTGGGACAAAGGTCCAAAAACAGGGATAAATTTAACTTAGAAAGTTGCTAAAATAGGATTTGGTTAGTATGCATATTCTGAAAGATAGGAACTCTGAAGATCAAATTTAGTTCACAGAAAGAAACAGAGACTGAGTAGCATGCATTAAAACAATCAGTGTAATATCATTTACATTATTGTAATAGCCATGACTTTCCAGTGTACAGTTAAAGTAGATTTTTTGGAATCATTTACAGTAATGCTTTTGCTTCATTTTGATCTAATTTATTGTATTTAATTTTTATTCAAAAGAGGAATATGGCACATAGGAGATTAGAGTGTTAAGAGTGGGACTTTCCAGTAACAAATGCATGGCATTTATTCAGTCACTGTGAGGGGAGTGCAAGTAAAGACTTCGAAGGACCAACATGAAGCCTGCATTATGCGTCTTTGGCCATTTCCATTTCTGATACCGCCTCAGTCATGGTATAGATCAGAACAGAATAAGAGGTACTACAAGACAGAACTGATTTAGGGAGATAGGTATCATTGTTTTGTTTTGTTTTAATGGCATACAGTCATCACCAAGTGGTACGAGAAGAGAGGAACAATATAGGTTTCACTGTTTTGGGGGATTTTTGTATAGAAACTCAGGAATGGGGGATCAGATCAGCAACAGGGTGGGATCTATTTTTTTTATTGTTTAATTTATCTTGGGAGCCTAGTGATGGTCTCAAAAGGTTTAGTGAATGATTCAACAAACTTTAGTGTTTATGTTCATAAGTTCAAAAGGCTTGAAAGAATCCTAGGTAATACTAAGAAAGTTAGCAGTAAAAGACCTATGTTAGTGTACCTGGGAGTAATTCCTGCTGTTGGAACAGTTTGCAGACTACATAGAGGCATTAGTGCTGTTTAAAGGTATTGTGATGGAAAACGTGAAAATGTTGTATTGCTTTCAAGAGTGTGAAAACTAATAGAAATGAAAAAATTGTGCCTTCAAAATGAAAAAAAAAGTGCTCAGATCAGACAAATTCAAGTAGTTTGGTTAGAAAATCCCAGTCTTCTTTTTGAAAGTTGTTGAGGAAATGAGCATTAGAAATGTTTGATTTTTCTGGAAACACACACTCACACACACACACACACACACACACACACACACACACACACACACACACACACACACACACACACACTCTTCTTTTGGTGACTTCAGACATTATTAGAATAATTAACAGAGTATGGGTGTGCACAGCAAGCATGTGATGGTATGGATGCAGTATCCCCCTGCATAACATACTTTTTTGACTTATGTTCATTCATGGTCTTGTGATTAGTATGTTTTTATATTTTCAGGCAAATGCTCATGATTTATTATGTGCCTTCTTACATCTTGACTGTCCACCTGTCCCACCTCAGCTGGCCGAGGCACCGGGCACCAGCATGTCTGGTGCCCAACCCCACACCTCCCTGTCCGTTTGTCCTGCACCACCTTCAGATGGAACCACCTCAGAGGATGGGGCTCGCCCCCCCGGGAGTGGGTGCGGATAGGCACCTGTCACCAGTGGCCAGATGGGGTTTGTGGTGCGTAGAGCAATCAATGACCAGGTCGGTGATCTTCTACACCAGCTTGAGGGCCGCATGTCACAATTAGAGAGTCAGCCTGGCTCTGTGGCTCAGCCCCCAGCACAGCCACCTTCGGGGCTGTGAAGGTGCAGTGGTGACTGCCCATGGGTGGGAACCTCAGTCCCACTGTTACCACTAGGAGGCTTGTGGGCTTCCAATATCCCAACACCCCTCCCCATCAAGGTGTTTACCTCCCACATGTGTCATATACCGCCCCTGTATGCATCTTTTGTGTCTTGTCTGTTAACCTACCCAACCTACCTACTACCCCTCACCAACATCCCACTCCCACCTGAAGAAAAAGGGCAATCTGTTCCCACAAAAAAATCTCGCCCCATACATAGCTTTCCATTTTGCACACATGTCCACTGGACACATGTAATCTGGTCTAATTGGCATCACAATTAATTATTGTTCTCCTCACCCCTCTCCCAGGGATTTGTGTGTCCAAATCTACCTCCAAATACAGTGTATATGCACAGCTGTTGCTGTAGAAGAAATGGGCAGCTATGGACCTTCCCTATACCCTTACTGCACATCCCTAGCTATTTTCCCTACTGTCTTTCCTTCCTTGTGCCCCTTTCTTCACCACTGTCCTATCAACCCCTTTTTCTTTTCTTTTAAAGGAATTAGCGCAGGGTAAGAGGGAGTAAGCACTTTTAAGCAGCAGTAAGCAGGATTAAGCCTGTTTGCACAGGTGTAAGAAATGCCTACACAGATTAAGCAATTCAGGAGCTAACATGTATAAGAAACAGTAACCATAACTTAGCAGTGATTACCGTCATGCAAACCTGCTTACAACTGCTCAAAATGTCAATCTGAGTTCCTCATCAGCACTCTTCAAGAAAAACCTTGATGATTGGATGGGAAATAGGAAATTCACCCTGAGGATCACAGGGGCACAGGAAAATAATTTTCTTGGGTGGCAAAAGCCAGGGTACCTTTTTGGCTAGGCTTATATAGGCCCTAGGGCCAATAGCCTAGTACCTACCTATGAACCTATGAACCAAAAGTGCCTTAATCACACTGTATCCAACGACCCTTGTTCTGCCTATCAACAAAATAAACAGCCTCTGCTAAGATCAAACCCAGGACCCTGCTCAACATAGCCACAGTGATTTACCACTAAGCCATTTCCGATATACAGATCCTTGATGTATTCACAAACATATCATCCAGCCCAGTCATTCAACAATACAGAGAATGTATTCCAACATGTAGATGTATGTGTGTGAGTAATTATATTAATGGCTAAACAGGTACAACGTATATGTATAAATATATATGAACATATAAACATGCAAATGCCTACATCTATAGATATATACATCCACATCTACATGTCTAAATATATACGGCAGGTTATACATATGTCAGCTGATATATATATATATATATATATATATATATATATATATATATATATATATATATATAGATAACAATGGGGAAATAACAAAAACATATATGTCCTCATGCAACGTTAATGGGGTTGAAAGGCCCCACACAATATATGTCTGGTACGAATAGGTATACCCCCCAGCCAAGCACGACCCCCTATAATACAGTACCAAGTATTGCAGATCAAATAACCAGGACCAGCCACGACATGGCCATCCCTAGGATACATATACACAGACACATATATGCAGATACAGATATATATATATATATATATATATATATATATATATATATATATATATAGATAGATACATATATATGTAACTACACATACACACACAGAGATATGTACAGTAAGATACATATGTAGCATGTGCACACAATATGGAGCAGCCAGTATTCCTACAATCACCACCTTACCAACTGGAGACTGTATGAGCCACCCATACGAATGACATTCATAGCCTGCAACATATACCCACAGAGATATCAAAGGGTATAACACCACACACAGGTGTGCATAAATGAATGTGAAAGCTTTATTTGTGTACTATGACAGTTGTATAGGCCATGTCATATAGCTGTTTAGACACTGACATCCATATGAACAGTGTAATGCAACTGTGAAACAGTTATACTAAGACAGTAGTCTGGAAAGGTTGACATATGTTGCTGTCCAGGCCAAGGCCTTCAAGTAGCGCAATAGTAATGACAGACTGGGCCACAGCATACCAGACAATCAACAGTATGCAATGCAGATGTATAGGTCAGCAGCCTCTATCTACACTCTGTACATAATCCCTAGGGGGTACAGACCCCAGTTGACACAACGGGATGTATCTGTTACAAAACAAGGCATACCTGACACCATCACAATTACACTGACAAACAGAACATACCGTATGGCAGGAGGCAGTAGGCCTGCATTTACCCAAGGTGGATTGTATGGTAAAGTACATCCAGATACCTTAATGCAGCTTATCCCAGATACCCACACATGTTGTAACAGCCTAGGTTAGTCATGGTGCACCTCCTACACACACTAATACTGAGCCATATACCACTGTTACATACAATGGCCTCTGGAGTGCATTAGGACACGCATGTATTGTGTAGGTGAAGCCCACACATATATGGCCCCAACCCCTCAGTATGTGTGGGGGACACAACAGCAGTGGAGTGATGGCAGGAATGACAGCATGATATACACACAGCCCACTACATAACAACCCCTGACAGCATGTCATATGTGCAAAGCCTGGTATGTAGGTGGAGGACAGAGGCTGGAACACAGGCACATATGTGTAAAACTGTTGTCATACAGTAAGCAAGATATGTATATGTGTATATATCTATATGGATATATGTACACTTATAAATACATATATGTTCACCATATGCCCTGCACATGGAGTGGAGCCCTACCTCAGCCCCAATAGTCCCAACCTCTCAGTTCAATGGGATGTCACGTATGTAGTGCAGTTATATTTGTAGACTATTGCTACTGTAATAGGGATTGTCTTCACAGAAATGGTGTGTTTGGGAGGCCACATCTGCTGTTAACATGTGCGCCATTGGCTACTTACAAACATCCTAACGTCATCATAGTACAGTATCACTGCTAGCACAGTAACACCCCTGTGGACTACAGCTGCGATATGGCGAATATATGTGGACAGTCTGACACACTCTGGTCAGTCCAGGGGTATACACAGAACCCCTTCATGCAAGACATGTTGACCAAGCATGCTAATGTGGATGTTAACAGCCATGTAGATGGGTATAACATGTACATACTGGTATACATTTGCCCCCATAGGTTATGCATTCAAACACCCCTGTCTGTCCTGACACATAATAACAGCTGGTACAGAGGTGCCTTGGCCACATACTATCCACTAGTTAGTGACATACCACTGCTTTGTCTGACATACATGACTGTTATGGTGGCCCGATAGCAGTACATCTGGCAAGAATTTGGACATGACATCTCACTGGAGAAGTACAGTAAGCTGCTAGGCATGTAACAAAGCACAGTGCAGGCTACAGGCAGACTGACTCAACACTGGGCTACATCTCCTATGTGGGAATACACATGTACCTGCATAGATAGCGGGCTCTACAGGCATGTTACATCACAGCGTAACAGACACTTGTGTGAAAGTGCATAACTACAACCAATGTGAACACAGCCACAGCCACATATGATAAGCTAGCGTACTATTACAGTATATGGAATATCTGATGTACACCATCCTCATATGAGCCACTCACACAACAACTTACATATACTGGGCTGCTACACAGTGTGGTCCAATGGCTGCCTGAGGTTTGGGATGTGTATGTTTGTCCCTACAAACATGTAAGCTGATAGGGTGACATACAGTGTAGCAGCATGTAACATCAGATAGAACAGGACCAAGAACAATGACATCTACCACAGTCTCTACACAGGCCAAGGTACATATGCACTATACACACACTGTCGACAATTACCAGACTTACACATACCTCAGTACTGTACACACAACCACAAAATGCCCAGGCTATGTCCTCAAGTATAACCCCTACTATACATAACATGTGTAGCAGTCTGATATCTCACTGGCTTGTTATCAGATATGCTGCCAATGAATATGGTGTACAGAACATATAGAACATATGCACCCCCTACTGCATGACATATGTACAAAGGTTGACAGAATTGTGGCTGGAGGCACAAACACAGGACCAATATTGACATGTCACTGTGATAACCTCATACATTTCCTGTCGTAACAGGATCTGATGCAACATATGTCCTATGAGGGATATGACGTCAGTAACTCTCCCAGCTGTCACCATCTACTGACTGCAATCCTCAAACTACCTTCTGCAGTTTATAGATAGGTGCTCTGTGGGTAACACAAGGAACACAAGGCACCACACACTGCTCAGTCTGCAGATGACCCTACAGATGGGGATTTCTCATAAATATAGCACTGACATGACAAGTATTAAAACATGTAGGACAGCCATATCCACACACACACTGTTAAACCAATATTACCCCAAATGCAGTATAGCAGCACTTACAGTCTGTAGTCAGGACAGGCACATCACCCTCCTGTGTGTTGGCCTGTTTTCACAGTGTATGTTGTCAGAGGTAAGTCCCCAATCCATCTGTGATGCTGTTTGCCAAACAACAGATCTAGTTCCTGCTCACAGTGAATGAAAAGGCCCAACACCAACATGATGTTCCTAGATATTGGAGTGTGTGTCCATGCATTTGGCTATGGGAATGTTACCACAGTTGTTCCACATGCAATCAGCTAGAGGAGGGCTGTAATCCATGCAGAGGCCATCAGCTGATCATGAGCATCACTGACAATACACATGCTGCTGCCTAAGCAAAGCAGGTGTAAGTCTCCACATCCACCACAGAGGGAGTGAGAGAGGCAGACAGAGGCAAAGATAAGTCAGAGTGGGTTGGGAGAGTAAAAGGTAAGCATGTTTGTGTCACACACCTACCAGTCCAGGGTATCGAACCCCTGACTGACTATGTACTGATATCACATCTGTTATCCCTGCACGGTGGATATTGTGATTTATGCTAGGAGCACCATATAAGAAATTTTAAAAACCCACTCAACATTTAGTCCAGTTGTTACACACACACAACCGCCTCCACACAGAATATGTACGACAAACATTGACACACACACGCCTGTCACATCTGGGATTAAAACTCCTACCTAACTAGTTATTACACTACAGCACTATGCAATTATAGTACACACCACAGAGTTTACTGGAGTACTCTTCCTTCACAGTGAGTGACATCAGCAGGATTGCCAAAGTAGGGAAAATGAATTGTAGTGAATGTGATTAACCAAACATGCATAGTTGTCTACACAGGCAAAATAACAGACACAAAAGCATCCACAACTCCCATGTGTGAGAATAGAACCCCTCCCAGAGTTCTATATCACACTACAGCATTACGCTGTTATAGCACATATCACAGAGGATGCTGGAGTACTCTTTCCCCAAAGGTGTACTTCATAGTGATTGACATCAGCAGGATTGCCAAAGTAGGGCATTTGAATTGTATTGAGTGTGACTAACCTAATTGCCCTAATTAGTCTGTATGCATTAACCACTGTTCTGGTCAGAACAAAAATAACCTGCCTTTGCAAGTCATGAACCCAGGACCCAGTACACTGTAGTCACAGTAACTAACCACTAAGCCATCACAACAGTACATGAGGTGGCGGTTTCCCCAAAGTAATCCCACTATAGGCTAATCAAACTGAACATGTAAGAAGAATGTATATACAGTTGTCCATAAATGACCTCTCCAAAGCCAACTTCATGCTACTCAATGCAGACGTGACAATGTTTGTGACACCCATGGAGACAGAAGCTGACAGTTCAACTGATGAATCCTGCACTAAGGCACTGTATGAGCACATCCACTTATGCATGATTCCTGACATCCCACATAGAACCAAGACACTCACCTCCCAAATAAGCAAGCCAGTCTGGTGGTCTCCTGCCATTAACAGAGTATACAAGAGAAAATAGACACTGTTAAAGAAAAAATGATAATTCAAGGATGCAAGCAACTCCCTTACCAGCCCCAGTAAGACATTGTGATCCCTCATGGAATCCTCCAAAGCTGGTTATGTAACTAAAATCACCACAGATTCCAGAGACAACCACACAGCATTCTATAGTTATGTCCAGAATCTAACTGGCACAATGCTCAGAAGTGCTCTGAGCTACAACAGAATGGCATTACATAGACTGCTCCCACGGAATGGACCAATATCCTAGCAGATTGATTTAGTGCCACATTCACCCCCTCTCACCCCCAAAAGGGCCCATGTCAATACAAAAAGAGTTCCATTGCCCAGTAATCACAGCCACAAAGGCAGAAACTGCACTATCCACAGCTAAGAATACAGCATCCGTGGGACCAGATGACATCCTGGACTATGTACTACATGAACTACAAAATGAAATGGCAACTCACTTAACTGTCATGTGTAATCATAGCCTCTCATCAGGCCTGGTGCCCACTGAGTGGTGCACAGCTGCAGTTATCCCACTCCACAAGGGGAGATCCACCTGTGATCCCTGGAACTACCGTCACATCAATCTGACGAGCCTGATCTGCATGGCCATGAAATGCATTATCAGGGATGTTTTGAACGCAGACATTGATAACCCCGAAACACTGGACCCCACACAGATTGGGCTCATGGAGCACCAGTCCTGTCTCCTGAAACTGATTGACTGCTTTGACTCAGTCTGCATAGCTGTTGAAGAGGATAAGGCAGTCCACAAAGCCTATGTGGACCTCACCAAGCCATTCAACACCATCCCTCAGTCTGGAAACATAGATTAACATACTAATCCGGCCATACATCCCTATGTCACTCAATGGTTTGCCATATGGCTTACTGCAAGAACCCAAAATGTAGGTGTAACTGACTCCAAATCCATCCCCAGACAAGTGACAAGTGCAGTACCTCAGGGTTCAGTCCTGGGACCACTGCTGGTTGGCATCTACATCTCTGAAGTACAGGCCAACAGTACGGGACTCTGGCTAACAAAGGTAACATATGACTGCAAAATGTGAGTCATTATGAGCCTGACTGTACTGCATGATATGTTACTGATACCAGCCTGACATCATATAGGTGGGATGGAGTACTGTTAACATCTTGTACCCTTGCTGTGTAAGGTCCTGGTTATGGGATCTGCAACAGTTGTTAGTGTATTGCAAGGCAGACATGTTTGGCTGTGGGGGGGATACCTATTCGTGCATGACGTATGTTGTTTGTGCCTGTCAACTCCATTGCATTGTGGACATATATGTTTCTGCTATGTTCCCACGTTATTTACAAATGTATGTCCATATATACCTAAATAGATATAAATATCTGCTTACATATATGTGTGTGTATATATATATATATATATATATATATATATATATATATATATATATATGGATCTAGGACTTATGCACGGATGTGCAAAGTCCTGCATCCATAATCACCGAACATATATTAATGAAAGCGCTTTCACCGAAAAAGCACTTTCGTTAATATATGTTAAAAAAGAAAAAAGAAAGAAATCTATGTTTATGCAGGGGAGCTTCGCACCCCTGCACTCCCCACACCCCCCCCCCACTTTAATATTCTCACTCCAAGACCACACTACAGTGAGGAAAAGGGAATGTTCCCTTATCTACACCATAGTGCGGTTCAAGAAAGAGCATACTGCATAAAATGCTTCTTTGGTGAAAAGCACTTATGCGCAAGAATGCCAAACCGAAATTAGTTTCAGTGATTTTGTCTTTCGGGGATCTGTACACATATATATATATATATATATATATATATATATATATATATATATATATATATATCTACATATATCAATATGTTGTATCTGTTTAGACATTAATATAATTTCACAGACATATACAGCTACGTGTTGGAATACATTCTCTGTACTGTTGAATGACTGGGCTGGATGATATGTTTGTGAATACAGCAGGGTTATGTATATCTGAGATGGCTTAGAGGTAATTCACGTTGGCTATGGTATGCATGGTCCTGGGTTCGAGCCTAGCAGAGGTTGTTTATTTTGGTGCTAGACAGAACAAGGGCCGATGGATACAGAGTGATTAAGGCACTTTAAAGCAGTTGTACGTGGGTTTGTGTGGAGGTAAGCACTGCTAAAGCCTGGTTACAGTTTCTTATACTCAGTTAGCTGCTGGATTGCTTAACCTGTGTAGGCATTGCTTAGCTCTGCGCAAACCCGCACAAACCTGCTTACAACTGCTTTAAAGTCCCTTAATCACTGTGTATCCAACAGGCCGTGTTCTGTCCAGCAATAAAATAAACAGCTTTTGCAAGGCTCAAACCAAGGACTCTATACACCATAGACAAAGTGATTTACCACTAAGCCATTGCAGATCCAAAGAGATTTGATGTTTTCAGAAACATATCATCCAGTCCAGTCATGCAACAGTACAGAGAATGTATACCAACATCTAGATGTATGTGTGTGTAAATATATTAATATCTAAACAGATACAACATATCTATATATATATATATATATATATATATATATATATATATATATATATATATATATATATTAATTTCTAAAACTATATACATATATATCAATATATATGCACATATATACATGCATATGCCTAAATCGACACATATATGTGTCTACACCTATATGTCTACATATACACAGCACGTTACATATGTGTACGCAGATATATATCTATGTTGGTACATACGGACATAGTTATATATATGATAGCAGATATATAAATCTATACAGGTATATATGGCCATACATCTGTAGATAGCAATGGCAGATTAACAAATACACATATGTCCACATGCACCGTTAATGGGGTTGAGAGGTCCCACATACTATACGTCTTGTACGAATAGGCATCTCCCCCACAGCCAAACATGTGCACCCTGCAATACACTACCAAGTACAGTCTGCCTCCCATAAGACATGTAATATGTGGAAGCCATCAATATCCCCAGGATACAGATACACAAACACGGATATGCAGATACAGATATACATATATATATATATATATATATATATATATATATATATATATATATACATGTGACTACACATACACACACAGATATATGTACAGTAAGATACATATGTAGAAGGTGCACACAATATGGAACAGCCACTATGCCTAAAGTTAACACCTGAACAACTGGACACTGTATGGGCCATCCATACAAATGTCAATCGTTGCCTGCAACATTTACCCATAGAAAGGTCATAGAAAGGACACCACACACACGTTTGCAGAAATGGGAATCCTTTAATTGTGTACTATAACAGTTCTATATGCCATGTCATACAGCTGTTTAGATACTGACAACCATATAAACAGAATACTGCAACTGTGAAACAGTTGCACTAATACAGTAGTCTGGAAAGGTTCACAACTGTTGCTGTCCAGGCCTAGCCCTTCAAATTGTACAGTAGTGAAGACAGACTGGGCCACAGGATACCAAACAATCAACAGTATGTACTGCAGGTGTGTAGTTCAGCAGCCTCTATCTACACTGTACAAACCCAGTAGGAGGTAAAGACGTTTTGTGATCAAATGGGTTGTAACTGGTACATAACAAGGCATAACTGACACCATCACAAGCACACCGACAAACAGAACAGTCTGTATGGCAGGAGGCAGTAGGCTTGCAGTACCCCAATTCATGTAAGTAATGTTAATATAGGAGACGTATACGGTACTGTACATCCAGATACCTTGTGTCAGCTCACCCTTGATACCCCCACATTTTGTAACAGCCTAGGTCATTTATGGTGCTCCTCACCTACACTCAGTAATACAGGCCCATATACCACTGTTACATACACTGGCTTCTGGAGTGCATAAGGGCATACATGTATTGTGTATGTGACGCCCAGACATATATGGCCCCAGCCCCACTGTATGTGTGGGGGATACAACAGCAGTGGGCTAATGGCAGCAATGGCACTGTGATATACTCACAGCCCACTACAGAACAACCCCCAACAGCATGACATATATGCAAAGTTTGGTATGTAGATGAAAGACAGAGGCTGGAACACAGGCACATATGTGGAACACTGTTGCCATACACTAAGCAAGGTGCTGGTGTTACAGGAAAGTCTGCAACATACCCTTAGTCAGGGAATTGAGGTTAGACACAGAAATGGATGTAGCCATGTACTGATAGCATGCAACACACATACTGCCAGTGTAATATCTGACACAGGACCTATGTGGTGGATGGACAACACATGATAGGCATACCTCTGTCCAGCAAGAGGATAGGCCTACAGTACTGAGCTATGCAGACAGACTGCATTCCAAGGTACACTAGTATGTACGCACACACACCGTGTAACACCAGTACTATGCAAAGCATAACACAACTCTACTCACAGTCTGTCTGTCTGTAGTTCTTGATCCTCCTACGGATATGTGGCCACTCTGAGTGTGCAGGATCTCCTGTAAGAGGTATTGCTACCTGCTGTCTGTAACACTGATGGCCACACACAGGAAGGATGTCCATCACACAGGAAATGTAAAGGGACCACACCCACATGCTGTAGGGATTTATAGGGGGTGGATGCCATGACAGTAGTAATTGAAAGTAGTACACATGTGTAATTATGTATATATGGCTATCTGCATAAGTATATGTACATATATTTCAACCATATGTTCTGGACTTGGAGTGTAGCCCTACCCCAGCCCCTATAGTCCCAAAGTCGTAGTGAAAGGGGATGTCAGGTATGTATAGCAGGTATATTACTTGAATATTGCTACTGTCATTGGGATTGTCTTCACAGACATGGTGTTTCTGGAAGGTGACATCTGCTTATAACATGTGTACCATTGGCTACTGACAGACATCCTAAGGAAATCATTGTAAAGTACTGCCGCTAGCATGTAATGCCCCTGTGAAGTGCAGCAGAGATATTGGCCAATATATGTGGAACTTCAGACACACCCTGTACAGTCCAGAGGTTTACACATAATCTCTTATTGCATAACATGTGTACCAGGCCTGACAATATGGATGTAGACAGCCATGTAGATGGGTATAACACATAACGACTGGTATACATTTGCCACCATAGGTTTTGGATTCACACACTCCTCTCTGGCCTGACACATAATGACTGCTGGTACAGGGGTGCCATGGACATATACTACCCACTAGATATTGACATACATCTGTACATCATCCCACTGCTCTGTCTGACATACATGACTTTTAAGGGAGGCCCGGCAACAGTACATCTGGCAAGTATCTGCACATGACATCTCACTGGGTAAGTACACTAGGCTGCTAGGCATGTAATAATGCACTGTGCAGGCTACAGGCAGACTGGCTCAACACTGGCCTACATCTTGTATGGGGAATGCACATGTACCTGCATATATAGCAGGCTCAACAGCCATGTCACAGCACAGGGTAAGATACACCTGTGTGAACGTGCATAACCACAACCAATGTGAACACAGCCATAGCCACATATGGTAAGTTAGCATATTATTACAGTATATGGACTATCTGGTCTACACCATCCTCATATGTGCCACTCACAGAATGACCCTACATATACTAGGCTGCTACACAGTTTGGTCTGATGGCTCTCTGTGGTATGGGACATGTGTGTGTGTATGACCCTACAAACATGTACGGCAAAATGGTACCATACAGTGGGGAAGCATGTAACATCAGATAGAAGGGGAGCTAGAACAATGACATCTAGCACAGTCTATACACAGGCTAATGTACATATTAACAATACACACACTGCCGACATTCACCATCACTACACAGACCTCAGTACTGTACAAACATCCACAGAATGTCCAGGTTATGTCATGATATATAACCCCTACTCTACATGACATGTGTAGCAATCTGATATATCACTGGCTTGTCATCAAATATGATAACATTATTTATGGTGTACAGCACATATGCACCACTTCATGCACGACATATGTACAAAGGTTAACAGAGGTGTGGCTGACAGCACATACACAGGGCCAGTATAGACATGTTGCTGTGATAACCCTATACATTTACCATTGTAACGGGGTTTGTTGCAGCATATGTCCTATGAGGGATATGAAGTCAGTAACTGCCACAGCCTTCACCATCTACAGACTGCAATCCTCACACTACCTTCTGCATTCCACAGATAGATGCACCGTGGCTAACACATGAAACCAAAGGCACAACACTGCCCAGTCTGCAGATGACCCTGCAGATGGGGATTCCTCATATACATGGAACTGACATGGCAGGTATTGTGACATGTATGACAGGCATATCCAGACAAACACTGTTAAACCAAATTTACTCCAAATGCAGTATAGCAGCACTTACAGTATGTAGTCAGGTCAGGCACATCCCCCTCCTGTTCTTTGCCTTCTTTCCACAGTGTATGTTGTTAGAGGTAAATCCCCAATCCATCTGAGATTCTGTTTGCCAAACAGCAGATCTAGTTCCTGCTCACAGTGACTGAAAAGGGCCAACACCACCATGATGTTCCTAGGTATTGGAGTGTGTTTCCATGCATTTGGCTATGGGAATGTTACCACAGCTGTTCCACATTCAATCAGCTAGGGGAGGGCTGCAATTCATGCAGAGGCCATCAGCTGATCATGAGCATCACTTAAATTACACATGCTGCTGCCTAAGCAAAGCAGGTGTGGACCTCCACATCCACCAGAGAGGGGGTGGGGGAGGCAGACAGAGGTAAATACATGTCAGGGAGGGGTGGGAGAGTAAAACTGAAGCATGTTTGTGTCACACACCTACCAGCACAGAGTATCAAACCCCCAACAACTATGTAGTGCTATTACAGTTTGATGCAGTTATTGGATGTGCCACATGGGTTGCCTGCTGTAGAGTACTCAGAACATATATGTGATGGTGAGTGACATCTGCAACAGGGATATGGTAGATATACAGTAGGTGACGTACACATGTCTGTCTGCATGAACAGTGCCAGCATCAACACAGGCACACTCACACAGGGACGCACACACATTGACACACTTGGCAAGGCCAGGAGTGCAACTCATCAATAGTGGGATTGCCACAACACATCAATGTACAGGCATCACATGCACCACACGGGTCATACTGAGGTTGTATGGGCAAAGAGTATGAGGAGGTGTCAGACATCAGACAGCATGCTTCAGTATGCCCTGGGGGTTCTAGTGAGTGTGGATGTGGACATACACACCATACAACACACACAAGAACACACAGGGTGCCAGTTCTGACATGCATGGGTGCATGTCTGCACAGGTGTGTGGTGGTCAACTGTGCCAGCAGGCTGTCCAAGGGTAGGCGATGGGTATACCTTGGCATTGGGCCACATGACAATGGTCTGCATTGTTGCTCAGGCCTGTAGTTTTTGCATTTGCCCACACAGGTGGGTATTGCATCCCCCATCCAGTCACCTGGGTGACTATTGTGTGTGGCCAATACTGTGCATCACTTGCCATGTATGTGTTCCTTAGTCCATGACATGGATGGTGTCTGGGATGTGCTCACCTCCCACATGCATGTACAGTGACATGTGCTACTGTACCTGAGGTGTCTGGCCCATGTTGTGAACACAGATTATCATCAGATGTGCCAGTCTTGCCCACCTGTGGCAAGAACTGGTAATGGACAGCAGGTTTACCCTGCACCTACAATGATAGCATGCTAACAGTATTCCCTGATGTCAGTGTCATCTGTCCATACAGGGCATGTTGTCAGGCATGGTATGTCCATTGTGAGTCACATGTGAAGGCACCATAGGTGGTGCAGGTGTCCATTGGGGAACATGGTGGAGGTGCACTGTCTGCATGTACGTGCATATTGGACAGATGGGCAGGGTGACATGCCCTCTGTAGCCCACTGCTATCACTGCATAGTTACTATCAATGGCCAATATGCAGTGTACTACCCACATATTGTCTGTTGCCTAGGCACATGTGTGTGCATGACACATGGGTTGAGTGTGTGCTCTGGGAAGTAGTGGGGTTGCTAACTGTGATTGGCTGGCCTTGATGTCACATGTATGGGTATGGCTTTGCACCCCAGCCTCTCAGCTAATTTACATCTGTTATCCCTGTATGGTTGACATTGTGATATATAGTATGGTCACTATAAAAAAATAAGCAAAACCTCCTCCACATTGCCCACAGGTGTCACACAATCACAACCACCTCTACACAGGATACGAGTTACAAACACACACACACACACACACACCTGTCATGTCTGGGAGTTGAACCCCTACTTAACTAGTTTATTACACTACACAGTTACAGTATGCACCACGGCCATTACTGAATCACTTCTTCCCCAAAGGTGTATTACACAATGAATGACATCAGCAGGATTACCAAAGAAAGGCATTTCAACTGTACTGCGAGTGACTAGCCTAAAATGCATTGCTCCCTACACAGACAAAACATCCACAACTGACATGTGTGGGTATAGAACCCTGACTGAGGTCTATATCACACTACAGCATTAAGCTGTTATAGGACACACCACAGGGATTACTAGAGAAACCCTTCCCCAAAGGTGTATTTCACAATGAATGACATCAGCAGGATTACCAAAGAAGGGCATTTCAACTGTACTGCAAGTGACTAGCCTAAAATGCATTGCTCCCTACACAGACAGCGAGACACACAAAACATCCACAACTAACATGTGTGGGTATTGAACCCCTGACCAAGGTCTACATCACACTACAGCATGGAGCAGTTATAGGTCAAACCACAGGGATTACTACAGAACTTTTTCCACAATGTTGTATTTCACAATTAATGACATCAGCAGGATTGCCAAAGTAGGGCATTTGAAATGTACTGCGAGTGAGTAGCCTATAATGCATTGCTTCATACACAGACATTGGAACACACACAAAACATCCAGAACTGCCATGGGTGGAGATGGAACCCTACCACAGTTCTAAATCACACTACAGCGGTACGCCGTTACAGGATGCGCTACAGAGATTACTGAGCTACTACCTTCCCAGAGGTGTATTTCTAGGTGGGTGACATCAGCAGCCTTGCCAAAGAAGAGTATATGCATTCTAAGGAGTGTGAGTACTCTAAAAAGCATTGTTCTCTACTCAGTCAATGACACACGGATTCACGCGCACACACACACACACACACAGTTGCGAAGTCTGGGTTTGGAACATTTACTTAACTACATTATCACACTACAGCAGTACGCAGTTACAGGACACACTACAGAGATTACTGGGCTACACCCTTCCCAGAGGTATATGTCTAAGTGAGTGACATCAGCAGCCTTGCCAAAGTTGAGTATATGAATTGTATGGAGTGTGAGTAGCCTAAAAAGCATTGCTCTCTACTCAGTCAGACACACACACAGTTTCCAAGTCTGGGGTTAGAACACCTACCAAACTACTTTATCACACTATAGCAGTATGCAGTTACAGGACACGGTATGGAGATTTCTGGGCTATGACTTTCCCAGAGGTGTATTTCTAGTTGAGTGACATCAGCAGCCTTGCCAAAGTTGAGTATATGATTTGTATGGAGTGTGAGTAGCCTAAAAAGCATTGCTCTCTACTCAGTCAGACACACACACACACACACACACACATTCTCATAGTTGCCATGTCTGGGGTTAGAACACCTAGCCTACTTTATCATACTACAGCAGTATGCAGTTACAGGATGCACTACAGAGATTACAGGGCTATAATTTTCCCAGAGGTGTATTTCTAGATGAGTGACATCAGCAGCCTTACCAAAGTTAAGTATATGAATTGTATGGAGTGTGAGTAGCCTAAAAAGCATTGCTCTCTACTCAGTCAGACACACACACACACACACACAAGGTCTGGGATTAGAACACCTTCCTAAGGACTTTATCACACTATAGCAGTACACAGTTACAGGACACACCATGGAGAGTACTGGGCTATAACTATCCCAGAGGTTTATTTCCAGGTGAGTGACATCAGCAGCCTTGCCAAAGTTGAGTATATGAATTTTATGGAGTGTGACTAGCCTAAAAAGCATTTTTCTCTACACAGTCAGACACACACACTCACACAATTGCCAAGTCTGGGGTTAGAACTACTACCTAAGTAGTTGATCTCTGCAGCAGTACATATCTATGGGACACACCATGGAGATTACTGAGCTACAGCTCTCACAGAGGTGTATTTCACATTGGATTACCTCAACAGGCTTGTCATAATACTGCTATAGGCAGGGTAGTGTGTACATGGGCCATAACCCATTCATGTAGGGATTGACATGCCACATGCAGGAACACACGGGGTCATATATCACAGGTACATGTATACAGCTACTAGATGACTACTTCCTTGTACAGTCAAGTTGCACAGCTGGCACGTGCACCACATAGTCTGTCATGCTGACAGATACTGGTGGCTAGTATCTGCAGTGAGTGACATCTGCACCTCATGTGTTTGGGGCCCTTTGGCTGTGTGCTGGGTGGGACAGGCCCGGATGTCTCCTTGTCACGGTCACCCTCTTCCACACATCTATGTCCATCTACCTTTGGCTTATTATAGTGTGTTGTCCTTACATATGTGTCTGTATTCCTATCCACTGTGTGTGAAAGACAGGAGTGGTGCATACTGACATGTGTCTGCACTAAGAACTGCGACTGCCAGATATGTCTGGTCCACTAGGGTTTGCAGACATGGCCTTCATGTGTTTAAGTGTGTGAGCATGCCCAGTATGACCTTTCAGTTTGTTGTTGACTGACGTTGCCTTCATTCCTCTAAGTGTGTGAGCATGCCCAGTATGGTCATCTGTATTGCATGTGTGGATTAAGTCCAGGTAGTTTGTACTGCGGTGCTGACCTTTGTGTTGTACACAGATAGGTAGCATGCTGTGTCTGCAGGTATCCATCGGTCATTTGGCATTGACTGTTGCTACATTTCTGCATAGTGGGGGGGGACACCTGTTTCTACATTTCTACACAGGAGCGGGGGGTACACCTGACTGTTACTATAAGTGTACGTAGGATGGGGAGCACACCTGACACTTGTACACATTTGCTAGGACTGTACTGGTATGTCAGGTACTCCACTTCAGTCTGTAGTCTTACCTATCATGCTGGCTAGAGGCAGACCAGTGTACTACAGATCTTAGCTTTAATTACATACATATTAGTTTATGACTTCCTAGCCTTCACAATTTACATCCAACTGCCTGGTCTGCTGTAGTCTGTCTGTGTAGGCCTGGGGGAGGGGTTACCCATAGGGCTCATTCAGAGGCCACAGTACAGCATTTGTTTGTGTTTGTCTACACCTGTCCTGCTAGCTGAGACTGTTGTTGGGTATGTGAACCTTCCTGACTGGCATGTGTGGGTCTTATGTACACACATGTCACTCAGCCCATTTCCTGCAGTGGGTTTTGTCACCCTGTGTAGTACTGGCTACTATGGTGACTCCAGTATGTGTTACAGATGTCATGGTGCCACTATGGGTGTCTACTATCTGCTGCCATAACATTCGGCCATCCAATTCCCTTGCATGCTCACATCTATACCATAGCTACAGGTAACAACACATTCTACTCCATTTGGCAATTGGTAGGTTGCTTGACTTACCTGGAGGGTGTGCTAGACTTGAGGATGGTGCTGGAGGACTGCCTATGTCGGATGCACATAGTACACTCTCTACATGGTTGAGCACAGGTAGTGTCATGTTTGGCATCCCTTTTACTGTCTGTGTGAGTCAGAAAGAGGTGTCATTCCCTGGGTCCCTACTGTCTCTTTGCCAAGGCCAGGGCATAATGGGAATGCCTCCTTCTGCCTACTGGGGCAGGCTCAGATTGTTCCTCCTCCGAGTCACTCTGTGCCTGTACAGGACTTGGTATTCATGGGGGGGCAGTGTGGCCCTGCCCCATGCTGTTCCTGCTGCAGCTGTTTCCGCAGGATCTTATTGTGTAGCATAGCACATACCATAACAATTTGGGTACATGTAGCTGGTGAATACTGCAAGGCTCCACCGGATGTGTCCAGACACTGAAGCCATGACCTGAGCATCCCAAACACATGCTCTATTATATGTCTGGCCTGTGTGTGTGCCTCATTATGGCATTGTTGTTCAGGTGTGTGTGCATTTCTGTTGGGTGTCATCAGCCACAGCTCTAGTGGGTACCTAACATCCCCCACTAGGTGACCGTAGGGGATGTCCACATTGGTAAATCTGTGGTACAGCTGTGTCAGATGCCATATGTGTGAATCATCATAGCTTCCAGGGTAGCCAGCACACACATTCATTATAATGCCCTGGGCATCACATACGACCTGGCAGTTGATGGAGGGGATGCCCCTGCATTTGATGTTGGCCCTACCCTGCTCACCGGGTGGTGCTTTGATGCATATGCGTGTGCAGTCTATAGCACCCACTACCCCAGGGTATTCTGCTATTTGGTGGAAGAGATGCATATTGCTGGTCAACACCTCACGTGTGTTGAGGAAATATACGTGCTCACTGGCATGTGCTGACATGGCAACCAGGAACTGGTGGAATACTCTGGATGCTGATGCCTGTGAGATCCCCATGATATCCCCAGTTGTGCCTTGGGAGGTACCTGTGGCTAGTATATCCAGGCCTACACATACTTTGGTATCCACCAGGATGGGTTTCCCTCGGCCAGTTTGGTGTGTCAGGTGTGGCTGGCACAGCTCAACAATTTGCTGTAGGAGGTCTCTGTCCACCCTATAGCACTCCACTATCTCCAGCTCATGTAGCCCCTGGTAGGTTACCCTGGGTCTGTACACTCTTCTCCATCTCCTCACTATGGGTTGTTTGGCAGCATTCACATCCTCACCACCCTCAGCCTCTTGCACATGTTGTTCTATGTTGCCTGCTGCAGCCCTTCTCATTTTGTAGGTTTGTTTGTTAAAATTTCCCTGCTTGTATACACCAGTGGTGTATAGTGTGGAAAAAACAGAGGGGAAGGTGTTTGCTTAGTTTATAGTAGTGTTTTGGGATGGGCTGGTCTGCTGTCTGTGTAATTGGCTGATTCTGATACATTTCACCTGCCAGCTAAGCTAGTTCTCCTTGATTACCTTCCTACTGCTGGTTTCCCTTCCCATTGCCTCCCTGTTTAAGCCTGTATATGCGCCGTGCAAACGGAGTGTTCAAATATGCACAGAGCTGCTATTTCCTGGTTTGTCTTCCTTTTTCTTCCTGTAAAACCCGGTGCGCGGCGTGCACACCCACTTACACTTTGTAAAGAGTGCTAGGCAGGTTTGGACACACAACTAGCTCTTGGAGCAATCCCGAGTCACAGGGCTCCAATCCACTTACAGTATGCCTGACACCCCCCATGATGTCACCTATATCCTAGTCTTGCACCCAGCTATTTATACTCTTTCACTCTTGGGACCTGCCTCACACCCTGGGGAAATCTGGGATTCACTATCCTTCCCCTCATTTGCATAGGATTGCCTGCTAATGCATAGTTACATATCCCACACTGAGCCTCCCCCCTTAGCAACCATTACTCACTGGCCAGGTTGTCTTATGCCTTCCATTGACTTGCATGGCAGAATACTGCTTTTAGTTAAAATGCTTATTTTAGGTTTATTTTATTATTTTCCCCCTGATCCCATTTGCGCACCACTGCCCTATGCTTAAACAGCAGAGATTGGCAAAAAAAAATAAAAGTTTTTTTTTTACTTTTTCAACAGTTTGCTATGCCAATGGCCTTCTACTTGCCCATTGGCATGCTTCCTCAATAACATGCAGCCTTTATTTGGAGCTGTCATAGCTCCATTTTGTAGTTTGCAGAAATGTACTAGGTTACTAACCGAGTACATTTCTGCAGACTGCACTCGTCCTACACTGACAGCTGCCGGCTTCCTGGATCACAAATTATCCTCATTTGCATGGTTTACAACTGCAAATGAGGGTAATTTGCATACAGGAGCTCGGTCCGTGCAGGATTAGTGTAAGAGCTCACATGCACGTCCCGGGAGCTCATTCCTGGATCGCACGTCGGCCATATTGCTGAAAATAGCTCTTAGACTAATCCTGAACACTCTACAGGGCTTAGTAAATCCAGGGGAGTATTTTGTTTTTCAGTTACATTAGATGCTGTAATATTTAACTGGTATTGATATATGCTTGTTTTCTATTTCTCTGGGTTATTAGTAATTGCTTAAGTAAGTGTGACCATTAATATTTGGTATAAAAAGGTGTGAGTGTTTTGAATTTTACTAGTTCTGAAGAAGTTCTTGTGTGTATGGATGAAAATGCTCAACTAATAAAATTTTGTTTTATTGGCATATGGCTACCTATGATTTTTCATTAACAGATAATTTTTTACTTTATTTTTACTTTTGGCCATTGGTGTACTTGGTTTTATTTGCCAAGTAAGATTGTTTTGAATTTTATGTGTAAAAAGAGATTCTTGTGTATGTATATGCATACACACAGACACGCGTATACACATACACATACACACACACACACACACACACACACACATATATATATATATATATATATATATATATATATATATATATATATATATATATATATATATATATATATATATATATATATCCACAAAAACACTTAAATGTTCTGCTCCATTCCTATAACAGATCTGGGAACCAAACATTTTTGTTAAGCCTTGGATTCCAGGTCTGTTTTGGGAATGGAACAGAGCATTTATGCTTAAACAAAAATGTCTTTATTTCTGGTGCTGGTCTATTTTGTGGATTTGTGTGATAGATATGCTCTGTCTATAACCAGAAATACAGATATTCAGAAAAAAACAGCCATGACAGTTACAATACTTGATCACTTGAGGTCACTGGACAGGGAGTTTGATGCTGTGCTGAAAATAGATAAACTGAAACTACAATACTGAATAAAAAAGTTGAAATGTCAAAAAAATTCTTAACACAGGCCCTTCAGTGTGGCATGTTGTTATGAAAATACCTACAGCAGCATAAGTGTAGAAACTAGGACTTGGCCCCCATTGTTGCATTTGTTTCAAGTTACACTTACAGGGAGTTCATTTTTTTATTCAGTATTATGGTTTCAGTATATTTATTTTCAACACAGTAAAGATGCTCTACTAGAAATATTAGGGAGAGCTGAAGAAAAGTGAAGGCAACCAAACCAAGACTGTCAGCAGAAGACAAATAATTGGATGAGGCACAAGATGATAAAAAAATTTGTAAAGAAAGGATGTTGCGACAAACCGAGCAAGAACAGTGACTCACTTAAGAAGAAAGTAATGTGTAATCTCTGCAAATACTCTGTGGGAACTATTATCAACATGCAACACAGAGTACCTAGTAAGAAGAAGGACCTGTACAATTTGAAAGAAAATTTCCATATGTATTCAAATGAATAAGATTTTTATTTATTTGGAAATCTAGAGGTGATGAAATCAGACAAAGCTATCAGCATTGCAAGAAAGAAGAGACTTCCCTGGAAAAGCAAGACTACACAAGACTGAAAGATTTACTTGTATTTCTTCACTTATTTGACATTTGTTTACCAGGAAAGTCCAACTGAGATAATATTTCATTTTCAGTTGAGGCCAGGGGAGAAAAATTCCACATTGACATAATATGGTTATAGTTAAATAAAGTTATTACAAACCATAATATAGAAAACTTCCATATTTACAAAGTAAAAATTCAGCTGCAACTCAGACATTGTGAACCTATACATACATAGCGCAAATATTTAGACAGCTCTAACAAACTGAAATAGAACATTGTCAATATATAATGTAGTCACTAGTTACAGTTCATAGAGATGACATTGAACACAGTTAGTACACTCTTTGGAACAGAGATGACTAGATAATATAGCCTAGGCAAAAATAGATTTTATCTCTGTCTGAGAAACAGATTTTATGGGGGGGTGGCCAGGATATGACTAGTGCACCAGCACTTTTCTTCTGCTCTGCTTCTACATATATTTGTGACAGGAAATTATATTTCTAAACAATTCTAAACAACTTAATTGAGTGAATTTCGATAAATCTTGCAGTGCTTGAGGATTGTATCAAATACGTTTTTTATATATTCCATTATTTGCCTGTCAAATTCTTTTGTGGCAAATATTCATCACTGTATCCAGCCTTATAAAGAGTCATACAAAGGTAACTTCACAAGATTCTGTACTTAAAAAAGAGATTCATTCAATGCTAACATTCAAGAATTATCACTTAAAATAGATAAACTGGACACCAAAACTGAGGATTTTAAACAGAACTGTTTCAAACAAATGGAACAAATCAACAAAGCTCTGCAACTGTAGTTGACTCAGATATCAGGCATCAGAGATTCTTTAAATGACATAGAAGGAAGACTGAATGAGGATGAAAATAATGTTGAGTTCCTGTTAAAGCAAAATACTCTTCTCCTAGACAAAACTGATGACCTCAAAAACAGATCTCGCAGGAATGACATCCATATATTTGGATTACCTGAAAGAACTGAAGGTAATATGATTAATTTTTACCTTCCTGGCTCCCTAAAATTTTAGACTTACCAGAAACACTCTCATTCAGAATAGAGAAATCCCATAGATCCTTAGTTACTCCTGCATCTAAAAACAACACTTCTCTGAGGTCTATTATCATTAAATTATTTTCCTCTCAATATAAAAAAAATTGTTCTTAAGGCTTATTGGGCTAAATCATCATTCAAAATAGTTGGATGTAATATTTGTTTTTACAATGACTGTTCTGCAACAGTAATATCCAAGAAAAAACAATTTATTCCTCTCATTAGAGAACTTAGGAAAAAACAAATAAAAGTACATTTACTGTTTACTGCCAGATTAAAGATTTTCCTTTCAGACAAAATTAAACTCTTTGAAGATCTGGACCCTGCATTCTTATATCTGAAAACTAATAAAATATTATGCCAGAAGTCTAAATCTATCCATATTCATCAAGGACACCCACATGTTACAGGCCACACAACAAAAGGAGGACCCCTCATGGCCTTCCTGAAACACTAGAGGGGATAAATGTATCACACCTGAAATAAAAGACCACAGTAAAGAACTTTCTTTAAGGCCCCCCCCCCGGAAGGAAAAAAACAGTCTCAAGAATTACTCACAAACAAATGCCCTTCTAACCAGCACTGCAGGACTGGCATGGATAAGGCAATCCCAAAAAAAAGACTCTTTAACAAAAAAAAAGGCAAAAGTCGTGGTGACCCCCCCCCCAAAAAAAAAAACTAACAAAAAAAGGAGGAAGCTACTACAAGAGAGATCAAAATCTTAAAAAGGTAAGACACCCTTGATCACTATAAGTAAAAAGATATGCTCAGACTAGTTTCAAAATGATGTGAAGATTACTGATCCTACAGACATTGCCAACATACTGGGCTGACAGTTCAGTGCAAAACTTCTCCCCTCACCCCCAAAGCAAAAACACAGCATCCATGGGACCGATATCCTTCAGAAGGGTCTCACAGAACGGATAACTGGTGCCAGAGCCTAGCTACCAAAGGTGGTGGCAACCACGAGCACAGAAGAAAGTTATCAGGACCTGGGGACCCAGGTTGATAGTAGTCTGTCAAATGATTGAGTACAATGCCCCACGAATGAATGTGACTGACCCGACGCAGCAGCAGCTGAGGCCACAAAAGTTCCTCACCAAAAGGATATGTCCTATGCTGCCCGACTGAAAGAACTCCAGCTCTATTCAGTCAAGATTGATGAAAATATGCTTCACAAAAAAAAATCTAGATCCATCAGAGCCACAAGGGCGGAGACTTAAACCTGCACAGCAAAATATGGGTATAGTTCCCCATACTAAAGGGGTGAGCCTAGTATGAACCTATGAACCTATGAACAAACAAGATATGAATTGGTCCATTACATCTTTGAAGAGACAAGCAGAGAAAAATAGATAGAAGGTAATGAAATGAAGAAATTAAGAGACAAATGGCAAGTTTCTTAATTTATATATAAAGAAAATAGCAAAGAGCTTTTCCCCTTATACAAGTATGTCTGTTCTTTATCTTAATATTTTTCAAACAATACTGGAAAGGATCTAATCCTCATCTATAACATAAACAAAATTTAGAAAATCAACAAGAAGTCTGTCATTACAAGGTAACCTAACATTTTTATGTTATACTTGCCTACAACCAATACTTTCTTAATATGTTATAACAAGATATGTATTAGGTCTTTTTTAGTCTGTCCTTATTTAAAAGAAGCATATAGCCCCTATACCGAAATTTACACCATGGTGTTATATTCACAGTCGGTTTCCATTAAGCTAATGCATGGTCTTTGTCTGTGTGTCAGTTGTAGTTGCACTGAGCTTGATTACATTAGTTTACATATTTAATTCTCTAAGTTGTCTTATTCCCATAAATGGGGAGCTCTTTACTAAAATGGGGCTTGTGCTTCAAGTAGAATTTCATGTTTTAAAAACATTAACAGTGAAAAAATACCTTACACGGGGGATAAATAGACAAACATATTTTATGAATGTAGATGTGACCCTGCCTGACTATAAGTCAGTGTAACATTAGTGCATGGGCTTTGATAATGTGTTTCTGTTGTGCTTTACCAGATGAATTGAAACATGTTTGTTTTATGGGGAGGGGATAATTGCATTCTTTGTGGATATATTTCATGCTATAGTTTGCAAATGAAGGGGCTGTGATGGTTGGAATACATTTAAAATAATCTCTCCTTATGGAGTTGTTATATGTGTTCCTTATTCCTGATAATGAGATGAAACACTGTCACAGAATTAGAGAAACGTGTTGTCTGGTTATAAGATGTATTCGTAAAAAGTAGAAGTAAAGTTTTATTTTTCTCTAGCGCTTGAGCTTTCTCATCTTACTTAAACACATAAAGCTTTCTTTGGAAAACAGCTTGAGCTTTGTGAAGTTTCCCACCCATGCAGAGAATCAGGGCTGTTAGCAGCTTATGATTTTGATTGGTGGACAACTTTAGAATGTTAATTTAAATAATAGGTGGAACCTATGAATAATGCATTAGTTCAAATGTCACTATGTTCACAGCTGAACAAAGTCAATGAAACCATAAAGTTATGAATGGGGAACACAATAAGACACTTAAACTCTGATTTTTGGCTAACTTAAATTAAGATCTAAGTTATATTGTACTGTTAAGACATCATAGCTTAATATTATAATTCACTGTGTAATAGTAGGTTACCAAAAGTTTATTTTCTCTCTTTCTAGCTGATTAGTTTTGATATCTTTTTGGCTATCTTATAGCCAGCCTATAATGAAAAATAAACATATGGACATAACATTTCTGTTACATAAAGCAGTATAGTTTGTTACATAAAACAAAAGATAAGAAAGTAATGCAAAACATATAAACCAAAGATTTGGTGGATGTTATATTTACACTAAGATCTCTCAGAAGTGTTGCTCTTTATCATTTAATAAGGAAAACAAAATAATGCTGCATGTACTGTGATATATTCTTGAGTACATTTCTTGAAGACTGTATTTGAATGTACAGATTAAGATGTTTCATTAATAGTAACACGAACATATATATTACATTGTCACCCTTTTTATTAGAAGCTTGATATTAATGTCATGAGTATGTTACCATTACACTTGATGTTATCATATATAATACAAAGAAACAAACCTTATGTTTAATAAGGATGACATAAGATGTGCTAGTTTATTATAGTAAACTACTAAGCACAAATAGCAATACATTATTGTTTAAATGTTTCCTGACATTTATTTATCTATTATTATTACATTTTCACTGAATGAATATAGATGATTCGGAAAGGAAATTTATCTTTTTGTGAGGCACATAATAGGAATTTTTAAGTGCAGTACAGCAGTTTCTCACATTTTCAAGATGACAGTAGATAAGATTCAAGACTGTATATCATTATCAAACAATAATATGAAATTGTATTTATTTCTTAGTGTTTTACAGAAGATATAAAATTTAGAAATATGTAAGCTAAACAACAACCTTAGGATATATAATACTCTTATTTTTCACATATATATGCTGGTTTTAAAGGATATAGACCTGTGTTCACTTTGCTGTTAATGACAATTTTGTTTAATTGAAGCAGAGAGGCTTGGTCTTTTCAGAATAGTGGATGGGTGGGTTTGCTTGGATGGTTAGACTATTCAAGCAGGGAGTGTTAGACTCCATGAGAGGTCTGAACAATTTTAAAAATAAGTGTTTAGTTACATTAAAATGTTTGCTTTTTTGTGGGTGTATACAATAACAATTATTATGTATCTAATTAAAACTTTAAGTATTAATGTCAGTATGACTATTAATAAGTAGCTCTTTAAAAAAGAAGAGATATTATACCACGTCCATGAAGTTAATTTTAAGAGAGTTACATCTACACTGTTGATTTGTATGACAAATTACATTTATTAATTGTATTTCCATAAATGTTAATGGATTGAATAATGGCTGCAAGAGGGGTAGCCTAAATAAATATTTGAAGTTATTTAATTTAACTCTGAAGTTATTTTTTTACAAGAAACACACCTATTGACAGAAGATAAAGACAGACTTAATACTACTTATTACTCTATATTATCTAGATCACAATATAATCAAAAAGGAGTTGCTATATTATGGAAAAATTCATTGCCTACGCCTAAAAATCATTGACACATATACAGATGATAAAGGTATGCTTTGTTCTGTTACCCTAGAATATAATAAGAGAATATTAACCCTTATTAACTTATATTGGATTCCTGGAATAGGAATTAAAACCACTAAACAATTTATAGAACATGTGATTCAAATTTCAAAAGGCAGCATCATACTAGCAAGAGATTTTAATTGTATATTGTCACCAAAGGATACTAGTACAACAGCTAAATGGAAAATACAGGCATCAGCAAAGGCACTGTTAAAGCTCATTGAACTATTTCACCTTAAGGACATAAATGATGTCTCAGATCCAGAATCACTTTTCTTTACTCATTACTCACATAGACACAGAACACAATCTAGAATTGATAGAGTATATGTCTCCAATGGGTTGATAGATAAACTAGGCAAAGATAAAATGGTATATTTCCTACTTTCAGATCACAATGCACTCACATTTGAATTGTTCTTAAACTTTAACAATAATATTAAGATCATGAGGATACCAGCATATACAACTTGCTTAAAGGATTTTAAGGACTTTTTTATTAAAGAATGTTATTTCCTTTATAAAATTAACAATACAGAAAATATTTCAGAAATGTATCTATGGGATGCACTAAAGGCATATATTTTTGGTAGAGTCACCAATTGGCTATCAATAAAGAAAAAACAATGGGACAAAGAACTGTATGAGATACAAGAAAAACTTGACAAATTAAAGCTGGAAAATCAGACAGGTAACAATAATAACATAGAAGAGATCAATAATCTACATAATAAGTATTTGGAAATTTGAATTATAAAACTAGGATTAATATAGAAAAGTTCAAGATAATTAATTTCTCCATTAACCCAAAATCTATGCATAAGTTAGCTAACAGAACAAAACTATTTTGTAAGTCTAACCATATAAATGAGAGTTATTCACATAAGAGAAAAGGAAAAGTGACAGAAATAGAAGATGTTTTAAAATAATTTAGAAATTATTAAAATAAAATGAATCAATATAATGTAATAACATATTCAGAAGGGATAATCAAAACTTTTATCAAAAATATATAAAAAATAAATTATGTGATGAAAGTGAAATTAATTGATAAACCTGTCTCAATGTTTCAAATTCAAACTCAAGTTAACAAATTAAAACCTAACAAAGCATCAGGTAATGATGGAATTATACCAGAACTCTACAAGTTACTACCTAAAGAAGCCTTAAACATATTATACAAAGTTTTTTCTATTGTTAAAGACTTAACAAAAGTTTTTCCCTCCTGGAAACACACTCTTATGCCTCCAATTTTAAAAAACTAACAAAGATCCAACTCAATGTTCTTCATACAGATTAATTTCACTTTTAAATGTAGATTATAAATTATTCATGGCAATTCATGCTAATAGATATATAGTGCCTTCTTTGATTAATGAGGATCAAACTAACTGTCTTTATTCTAAATAGAAATACTTATGACAATATCAAATGAATAATCACAATAATTGACAATGTAAATAAAAGAAAAGAGAGTCTAACATTAGTGAGTCTAGACATTAATAGTGCCTTTCACTCAGTGAATTGGAAATATCAATTGTTAGTCTTAGAGGAATGCATTTTTCAAGTAATTGTACACATTTTATACATTTTATTTATGGCAATTGTTTTGCATATGTTAAAATAGGTAATTTTACTTCTGATTCAGTACTAATTTTGGAGGGAACTAAACAAGAATGTCCTCTTTCACCCCTGCTTTTCATTCTACTTATGGAACATTTTGCTAATTTTATTAGGTCAAATTTAGACATAAAAATGCATTAGCATAAATGTGAATTTGGTTTCTAAATTATGGTGTTATACTTGATGATAAACTCAACTTTGACCCTCATATTCAACAAAAATGTAAAAAAAAACCATAAAAACTAGGAATACTGTACAGAAACAGACAATCCTTACTACTACAACCAAAACTACTGTGGCTAAAACCTTCCTGCTCCCATCACTTCTCTATGGTTCCTGTATACTAACCAGTCTGCAGAACTCCACCAAAACTAAATTAGAGCAATGGTATAACAAAGTTGCAAAGTTTGCAACTAACTCCAGCTACCATACACATCACTGTACATCCCTCAGAGAATTAAACTGGTTAAAACTAACACAACAGCGTTCATACACACCTAATTACAACATGCAACCTATTTTATAGGTCCACTGCCTGACCAGCTCTAGAAGACCTAATACAACATTACAAACCAAACAGAACCTTCAGATCAGAAGATAAACCCCCCATTGAAATGTACAAATCTTCTGGAAACCCAGGAAAATCTCTATACTCACACTCAGTTGCTAAATCTTGGAACACCCCCCAACATTAGGCTAACGCCTAGCCTACCTCTCTTTAAATCCTTCCTTAAAGAACACCCAAATGAATCATGGCTATGCACATGCATAACCCCAGGCTAATATACAATCTGCCCTCCTTTACCTCCTTTAATTATGTTAACATGTCCACTACCATTAAGCACTGTCAGGACTGGAAATAATGTACCATACTACTCCTATCTTTCTACCTCCTTATGAACTAATCTAAACAGCACAAGTATTCTTCCAATTCAAACATGGTATTGTGAAAATATGCTATCACTGAGGCAGTGACACTGTATCACGTTAAAAGTCTTGTCAAATTTATAATTTTGAGTAAAGTGTTATCAAGATAAATGTGTAATGTATTCACTGTATACTTATGTCTACTAATTTTGGTTATAAGTCTTTGTGTAAAGTATCACAATTAAACTAGCAATGCACTCACTGTATACTTATATATGGTAGTTTGCTTTTACATCTTGTAATTTTCTAAAAATGTGGAGCTTTTCTTCCTGGGCCTCCACTGAAAACAGGTCTTGTGACCCAGTAGGACTATCCCAGTTAACAAATACCAAATAAATAAATAATAAATAAACATCTAGTTATTTGCTGATGACATTCTTCTGACACTGAGTGAAAGTGACTTCTGGAGTCTACTTCATGTTGTCATAAGCTGACAATATTGAGTCTGATATTGCCGGCACGACAATATCGAAAGTGAAGAACATTGTTCAAGTAAACGGAAATCTCCATAAGAGAGATTTCCATTTACCTCAATGTAGTGCGGTCTCGGAGTTGGTATATTTAAGTAGGGGGGGTGCAGCCCACCTACGCCATTTAGTTTTTATTTTTTAATTTGTTTTTTTTTTTACGTTATTCAATGTTTTACTTAATCGATCAATAAAGTTTGACCTTTATTGATTTGATTAAGTAAACTTTCGATAACATGATATAGACACGATTTCTGAGGCATGAGAGTTCCAAAAAAATCACGTCTTTCCTTTAATAATAACAAAACAAAAAATACTACCCATAAATGCCAGTATTAATAGGATAAATGATAGATTTACTAAATACATTGTCAAAGAGAGAGAAAAATGAACTATTTAGGGATAATTATAAAAATTAATAATAATAAAACAATTTACAATTATACTAACAGCATGATCATTATAAAGAATCTAATAAATAAATGGAAGAAATTTTTCTTCACAATGGAAGAGAGACTGTCTATAATTAAAATGATTATTTTGCCAACAATCTTATATGCTATTAATCTTTTAGCTTTACCTCCATCTAAAACATATATTAAAGAATGTAATACATTAATTTTAAAATGTCTTTGGTTCCCCAACCAACCAAGAATTGACTTAAATCATTATTTAAGGGACTGGACTGCAGGAGGGATTAGACTACCGGATCTAGAATTGTTATTCCTTATCATCAATTATAAAAACAACATCTCTTTGGATAAACAATATTTACACAGCCAGGTGGAAGGAGTTTCTAGAATGCCTTTTCAAAATATTTAAACATAACATAAACTCTAATCATACTCTTATAATATACAATAGTTTACATTGTTTACTGAAAGATTGTTTTTCAAAAAGGAGTCACCAGACAACTGGTTTTTATTTTATTTCTACTATATTAAATGCCTTTAGAAACTTACCCTTCGATTCAATAAACTCCATGCAGGAATAGTGCTATTCCTGCATGGAGTGGTTCATGTCCATGTAGCCACAGCAGAGCACCTTGCATATTCATGAAGACACACTGCTGTTAAGGCTAAATGGACATGAAGCATGAATGAGTTCAGGAGGCATGTTTAAGTAGTACATGGTCTATGACTATACCCCCTGCACTCAGAAAGTGCCGTACGGCACTTTCTAAAACAAATGAGGCATAATATTAGAGAATTTCTCTAATAATGCAGGGGGTGTGTGACAGGTTCTATGACACACTCCCTGCATTGGTAAAGTGTCATACAACACCTTGCAACCTGCTAAAGCAGGAAATGTGAACAAATGCACAAATAATTGGGGGAAAAGCCCTAAAAAGGAATACTACTGAAATATTGCCCTCACAAACCTAGAAAGTTGACAGAAAACAGGTCATACATTAGCACAAATTTCTATGTATGCCATTATTCCCTGTCAGCAGTCCATGTGGACAAAGGCACACATAATGGGGGCACAAAGCCTTAAAAATAGTGAAACTACTATAATATTGCCCTCACAAACTCAGAAAGTTGATAGAAAACAGGTCATGCATTAACATGAATTTCTGAAGGATAGAAGTCTGAAAGTCAAATGTATGCCATTATTCCCTGACTGCAGTCCTTAATGACTTGTCAAAAACCACAAAACTCACAATATAAAATAATAATATAATAATACAATAAATCTTTTTTTTTACATCCTAAGAAATGTTCAAGCATAGCTAAGCAGGCATGCGTGTTATGGTCCTCTGCTTAGCATTGCTTAAACATCCCATAGGAGATAAATAAAAATATACAGGTGAAATACCTAAGATGAGATAGTGTAGTGGTTAGAGTCCTGGGTTTACATACAGGTATTCACGATTCAAGTACCAAGACAAGCAAGTTATTTTTATATGGGAAAGCAGTGTTAAAATAATTTTTTTAACTTAAATTATGCGGCAACCTTTTTTTGTCAACCAGGGAAGTGTAGTTGGTGTAAAACGGAAGTGTGAGTGCATATAACATGTGAAATTACCCATGTATACACAAGTGTCCCATACACCATACAGTATAGTCACACCCCTTACTAATATAATGAAAGCGCATAGAGGGTTGTCATATAAAGTAAACCATATACACCTACTAAATGAAGTAATTATTCTGATAGTTATCTAAAATGAAAAGTGAGCAATGGTCAGGAATGCTCAGCTATGCTTACCAGGTTTAAGCATCACTTAGACGTGATTGCTAAGCAGCAGGTAGCTCATATAAGTGGATTTGTGCACTGTTAAGCAGTGCTCAGAAATTGCCCCTTTAAGCACTGTTCAACTCAGTTTAGTGGGTTTCCATGTTGCTAAGCTGTGCTCGGAATTTTTAAAATGGTCCAATGATGACAAAGGGTGGGAATATGGCCTTACTTAAACTGTGCAGGTGGGAATACAGCCATAACCTGCTTAGTTTTATCTCTGCAGGAACATGTCTGGTGTTGGAGAGGGAGCCGCACTTTCAGGCACAGCACTGGACCATTCAGGAGTCCAGGGTCATGGCTGGATTCCTTGTAGAAAATCATGAGGAGAGACTGCTGCAGGGCCAGTACCAGGGCTCACAATACAAAGTGGCGGCCTGCGACCGTCTCGCATGTAATCTCACCAGTGCTACTGGCATCCTCCGGACTGGTGAGCAGGTACAGCACCACTATACTGACCTACAGTGGAGGAAGGGGTGCTCTTGGACCAGTGGATCCAAGATGCATGGGCAAGGAATGCTCCAGTAGTGAGTAAGTATCACTATCAAGTCGTTTGTAGCAAATAGTAGCCTGAGAATGTGATAGACAGGAATGCATAATGTTTGTTTTTCTCCCCTACAGTTGCAGCAGAGAGGGCTATGAACATAGAAGCCCATGCTGACAGACTGCTGAGGCTGCGCCAACAGGCTGGTGAGTGCAAATCTATTTTGCAGTATATTGTTCAAATAGCTAAGAAGGAATACATTGCTTACTGCTAGCAGATTTACTGTTAATGTGTGAACTGAATAAATAAAAAGTTTGACTGACTAATATTGATGTCTAATAAAGATGCCTATAAAAACTGTTTTGTTTATTCTGGTATGTTGTTGTAGATATATATAATGTATACAGGTTCTTCACAGCAAATGTGGCTGTGACAGCATACATTAACTCAGGTAGTTCTGTGAACCAGCTGTAAGGAAAAACTGCAGATGGTGGAACTGTAAAACAAGATATAACTGAAATGTGAAATATATACTGCACTAAGTTTTAAACCCTGAATAGTAATGTGGAAAGTTTCAAAGCATGTTCCATCCAGTATTGTCTTTTGTTAACCTTTGCTTTCCAGATTGTAGTAATCCAAAGGATTAATGCACGGTACATTAACTATCTGTCATGCATGCATCACAGGATTACAAGTTCAGACTGTCTATCCAAGCGACTATCAGGCATAAATCAATGAAACAAGAAACAGCAGTTCCCCAGTAGCTCAGCGTGATGAGAAATAGCTTAGTTGTTAATTTTGCACACCCAGACACTGTTCAAATCCAGGGAGTGCTACTAAGATGTGTGCATATCTACGCACAAGGAGTCAGGAATACATGTATAACAGGTAGTATTAACAGATATTTTCTCCACAGGTTGTACAGGTAAGGAAATGTTGGTAGTAGCTGGATGAAGGGTATACTAATAATCTGTGTACAACTGTTCAACTGTCCCACCACATGCCTACAAATGACAGCAGGGTAGGTACATACAACATGTACTCTTCCTGATACGTCTGTTAAGTGTCACACTGTCATGGCTACTGGTAACTGCTGCCAATACCCTGGACATAGATAGGAAACCAGTTGAAGTATGCCAGTAGCACACTCACATAACAGCACTCAGGGTACCCCTCCTGTGACAGATATGTAACCCTGACATGTATGAGTCCCCTCTAGGCATGTACCCAGAGTCGTCACAGTTTGCCCCATACCATTCAGGCTGACAGGTTAATAGGTATGTTTGTGCTACAGAAGCTATGGGCCATAGGCAGATGTAAAGCGAGGACAGATCCATAGAGTATTGAGCAGTACTGTTGTGGAAAATAGAAGCATAAACAGTTGTTAATGGACTTTTTGTCTCTCCCCCCACCCTTCATCTGGATCAATACTAAAATTCATAACCTATGGGTATGTTTTACTCAAAAGCTAATGTTGGGACTTGTGTTCTATTGTTGGTCATATATTTGATTGGTTGCATGTTAACATACCTTGTTCAAATACCATTGTTGGTGGGCTGTTGCTGTCAATGTTACTGGCATGCTGTTATGATGCATACTGTTGTTCCATTTATGCATATGTTCATTTTGCTATGCAACTGTTTCAAATCTGTTTTATGGGGTTAACTGGAACACCAATGCATGCTGTTATAACTAATCTGGAAATGTGCTGTTCATGACTAACCAACATATTCTTTAAAACCTCAACACTATAGCATGATTGGGAAGGCAGATCCCAGCAGATCTGCCTGTCCCACCTCATCTGGCCATGGCACTGGGCCTCGGCACATCTGGGACCCAACCCAGGGCTTCCTCATCCGCTGGTCCTGCACCACTTTTGGGTGGAACCACCTCAGTGGAAGGGGGCCCCCCCCAGAGCGGGCGTGGACAGGAGCCAGTTAGGTCTATATTAAATCAATGAATGCTTAAAATAGCAAACACTGATTTATAGATCCTTAAATAGTGAAAGCTTGAAATCCTGAAGACACAGAACAGTGATTTTTCCCAGGGAAACAAAATCGCTGTTCCACAAAAAAAAAAAAAAAATTCTTCAAAACACTAAATAAAGTGGGGAGCTTTACCCCCATGCCCCACACCCCCTACTTAAATATACCTACTCCGAGATCACACCACAGTGGAGGAAATGGCAAAGTCATGAAAATGGCCCAGCGATTTTTCTCCCTGGGAAAAAATCACTGTTCCTTGTCTTTGGGATTTCAAGCTTTCACTTTTATAGGGTTGATAAATCAGCATTCACTATTTTAAGTGTTCACTGATTTAATATAAACCCAGTCTGAAACCAGCAGTCAAGTCTGGGGTTTGGTGCGCAGCACCATTCAATCAGAGTTGGGTGGGCAGCTGCACCAGATTGAGGCCTGCCTGGCACACTTCGAGGGGCAGGCTTCCCCTCCTGTCCATCCCCCAGCACATCCACCTTTGGGGCCATGAAGGAGCCATGGTGACTGCCCATGGTTGGGGACCTCAGTCACACTGTATCCATTTGGGGGCTCATGGGCTTCTGATTCCCAACCACCCTCCCTGTCAAAGGTGTTTACCCCCCTCATGTGTCATATACCACCACTGTCTACTGTCTTGTCTGTCTGTAAATGCAGCCTAAAAAAAGGGCATCTGTCCCACAAAAAATAAAAAAACATTGCCCCATACATAGGTCTCCATTTTGGCCCCATGTACAGTGAAACTAATCAATCAATCCACTGATTACTCTGCAAATGTCTGTCACCAACACGCCTTCCTGTGGGGTGTGAGGCTGTAAATTTCAAATTCTATATATGTAATTCACACCTGCTGCTGCCTAAGAAATGTAGAGCTATGGTCCTTTCCTACATCCATCCTGCACATCGCTAGCTGCTTTTCATAATATTTTACCTTCTGCTTGCCCCCCATTTCACCATTTTCCTATCACCCTTTATTCTTTCCTTTAAAGAAAATTAGCACAGGTGTAATCTGGAGTAAGAGGTGCTAAGTGAAGCTAAGAGGGTTTAACCGTCTCTTAGCAATGTTTAGCACTGCCCAAACCTACTTACAACTGCTTAAAAGTGCCTTAATCACTCTGTCTCAATCAGCCCTTGTTCTGCCCAGCAACAAAATAATCAGCCCTGCCAAGTCTCAAACCTGGGATGCTATGCACTACAATCACAGCAACATACCACTACACCATCTGAGCTGTTGGAATTTGTAATTATTTTACAAACAAATCATTCATTCTGCTCATTTAACATTAATGAAAAAAAAGTAATCACCTCCTAGTCCAGAACCCAGGACCCTGTGCACAACAATCACAACAACATACTGCTACACCATCTAAGGTGTAGGAACCTGCAATGTTTTCACAAACATATCATGCACAACAGTCATTCAACATAAAGGGGAATTATATATCTGTAGTACTGTTATATACATAAATATGTATATATACGCACCAATATGTATGTATATATATATATATATATATATATATATATATATATATATATATACATGTACATACATATATATATATATATATATATATATATATATATATATATATATATTATATATAGCTAGATAGATATAGATATATAATTATATATATATATATATATATATATATATATATATATATATATACAGAGCGATATATAGACAAATAACCAATCTCTTACTGCAACAAATCTGTAGAAACCCTGACAAACAGGGGGGATAAAGGAAAAACAATAGTGACATGCTTGAAATATGGCTGCCATACACATAGAAGTCTGCTAGAGTGGCATGGTGTGCCTTAACATACAATGCCAGACAGATTCCAGATCTGAAACACAAATGAATGTCAAAATCTACTGATGTCAATGCTCACATCATCCCAGTGATTTATCAGAAACCCACAACTGTTGTGGCCAACAGACAAAACATATGAGCCACACATCAGGAAGGTGTCTAGACATCTGGACAGTGAAGAGGTATGACTGCAGTCATGTAACAGAATGGAAAAACCCATGACAGACGCCAACCATATCACCCAGCACCTTCTGAATGAAGTAAGACCAACATGACACTAACCCAAATCAACTCTGGGCAATTACCCATGTATAGTCAACTATATCATGCACTACAGGGATGAAATTGTAGGAAAAAGCAGATAGGGGTGCATAAATGTCCACCCACAACCCTTTGCACCACAGTCACAGGAACATAACAGTACCTCAAATGAACTCTAGTTTAAACCAACATATCCTGATGCCCAGTCACACAATACACTGACAGATACTGGCCCAACTCACAGTGTACTGGGAATCCTGAGGTGTTAAAGGATCTTTCTCAGTCTGCCCTACAAACATACACACCTGATAGACCACCAGCAGCGAAAACAGCATGCATAGTCAGATAGAAAAAGGATCTGTGACACTCACATCTGCTAATCTCCCTACCCAACTAAACATCTACACACAACACTGCTACACAATCTTGGCAGTCACTTCACAATGGACAGACATACATAACTCTCATATGTACAGATTTCCACAAAATGTCCAGGGTGTGAGACCATATTCATGGCCACTGCTGCATATGACTTCCAGGAGTCTGCTAAGTCAATGGGATGATACACTGAGTGCAGTCAATAAATAACGATATCACATACCTCTTACTGCAAGACATCTGGACAAAGCATGACATACTTGGGGGACAGGGAGCTGGAAAGAGGGACATATCTCACATAATGGTGTTACAAACTGAAACAGTTGACAGTGTCACAGGCTTTGTTGTAACATAACATCCCTGAAGGATATGATGTCTGAAACACCAATGGATGTCAACAGTTACTGACTACAATCCTCACATTATCCTACTGCTGCCACAAAAACAAACATTGTTTGAGAAACAGACCAAACATAACAGGCAAACCCCTGGGCAGTCTGTGGACATCAGGACAGTTGAGAGGTATGTCAAAGACAAATTACTGTCAGACATCAACTCACACAGAAAATGCATGTCCAGATGAACCATGTTAAACTATAACCTCCTATGTGTATAACAGCACTACTGACTTACAATCTTTACCCATTTCTGGAGCTTTGTTCCTTATGTTGCTGGGCGTTCTCCACATGTCCGCCCCTGAGAGGTATTCCCATCTACTGTCTGTGAAGCTGTAGCCCCCACACCTCCTAAATGTCCTCCACACAGGCAGGGAAAAGTGGCAAGACCCACATGAAGTCCATCATTATAACATTGTGTTGCTATGGCATCGGCAGATGGAAAGGCAACACAGCTGCTCTGGATGCAAGTAGCAAGTGGGAGAAACCAATTGGTGCACAGGCCATCACCTGCCCATGAGCAGTAAATACAAAAGGCAAGCTGCTGCCTATGCAAAACAGGTATATACTTCTACATTGGTAGACAGAGAGAGAGAAACACACACACACACACACACACACACACACACACACACACACACACACACACACACACACACACACACACACACACACACACACACACACACACACACACACACACACACACACACTGAAACAGAAACAGGAATTGAAATCCACACTAACAATACTTGTGGAAAAAAAAGGTATGTCAAACAAGTAAGCATGTAATGGAATGCAGTAGGGGGTATGCAATAATGGGATACAGGATGTTAAACTAATATGTCTCAACATGACTTGCTGTACTGATGTATTGCTGAGGGTCTACTACCAGAGATCAAAATTACACTATTTCGAAATCCAGTAGTAGATGCCCATTAACGCGAAAGTGCACTTCACCAAAAGTGCACTTTCGCGAATACCACTTGAGTGAATGGTTATGGACCTTAAGGTTAGGGCTTGGGTTAAGGATAGTGGATAGTTAGTAGGGCTATCCACTATCCTTAACCCAAGCCCAAACCCTAAGGTCCATGACTACCGCACTACAGTGGAGGAAATTGTATGTCCTCCACGGTGCAGTAGTCACGGACCTATGTCTTCCACTCTGGTGCGGTAGTCACAGACCTTAGGGTTAGGGCTTGGGTTAAGTACAGTGGGTACCTACTAGGGCTATCCACTATCCTTGACCCAAGCCCTTACCCTAAGGTCCGTGACTACTGCACCACAGTGGAGGGCATTGCCCATTCATTCTAGTGGTATTCGCGAAAGTGCACTTTTGGTGAAGTGCACTTTCACATTAGTGGGCATCTACTACTGGATTTTGAAATAGTGTAATTTCAATCTCCGGTAGTAGACCCATTGCGGATCAGCACCTATGGCCATAGCATCTGGGTCTGTCTGCAGTGACATAGATCACAGCTCAGGCCCCTGAGTCACCCCAGGAAGGAATGGCTCACATATGACTACTACTGGAGTGTCTGTTGAACAATACTGACTGTGACACTGCTAGGCCAGATACTGGGATGTCGTAGATATCCATATGTTACTTGTGACTACAGCTATGGTATACATGTTTGTCTCACAAATCCGAGAGACCTATACAGGGTATTTGCATAGTAAACTACTTTTGCAGACATGTGTGTTGAACTGCATGTGATATACTGAGATAATACCATTCAACTGTCCCGTGTTATGCACATTGACCATATGTGTGTTTCACATTTGTAGTCAGTTACTCATAGAGTTCTGTTATGTCTGGCAAATCATTGGCAAATCTGTGAAGACTGACATTAGAACATACTAGCATACATATGAGTGTTGGACATCCTCCAGGGTATTTCTGTGAAAGCAAAGGCAACTGTGCTATCAAATGACTTAAGTGTGTTACAGCAATATTAAGAAAGTGTCACTCATTTTGGGCCATTGTCCCCCATGTAGGTGTGGTGTCCTTCATATGTCCTGCTCTAGCAGGTTGAGAGGTATGACTGAGCAGCAAGAGTGTAAATACATTCCGCCATACTAACATAGAACAGAAATGTATTTCATGTATTACCTGTGCACATGTATGTATGAGTAGGTGTACCTGGAAGCCTCATAACAACAGACATGGGATACAAAATGTCAGATAAATGAGCTGTACATGTTGTACATGTATGTAATCTTAGTTTCCATGCATCCAACAGACATAACTTTCTACAGATACTGGTTGTTGCATTGCCCTGACACAGACATGGATACTAGAATAAGCATGATTATCAGGTTGAAATTGGAGAGGTGTCTAAATGCGTTATGACCTTGTTTCTATGCCTACTACAAACAGCTATATGAGCATCTACATAGCTGTATGGATTCAGCAATGCCTCACTCATAAAACCTGCCTCCACCAAGGTAGAGTAAACCCTTTGCTGGACAGCAGCAATACACAAACCACATAACTGGTTGTTATATTGACTGTACAGGGCCAAGTAGGAGCAAGCACCAACTTGGAAGCAAGTCAACCTTTGTCTGAACGAGCATATAAGGTCACAGGTGAATTACTGTATGGCTAACTATGGGTACAAATTGGACACATCCACCAAGGCCAATCAGAAGGCCGTCTTTACATATGTCTTCAATCTCAGAGGCAACAACCCACCCCACCATGTAATGGTGGTCATTCACACCACATACACACACACTATAGCTATAGCCAAACCGCTGCAGACAGGTTAAGGGCAAACATCATCCCCTGTCCCACCATCAGTATAGGTGGATATGCACACCACCTGCACCACTCCCCTCATCATCAGGGAGCAGGTGCATAATGCCTATTCAAAGTCAATAAAAGTAAGTCTCCATGGGACCTGATAACATTCCTGTCTGCATCCTAAATGAACTCAGGCATATGCTCCCAGCTCCATTAAACACTGTAGACAAGCAAAGCCTGAGCACCACTGACATCCCATCTGCAAGGTAGATGGCCAATGCCATCCCTCTATACAAAGGTGAATGATGAATGTTGGGTTATGCAATGTACTGGCCCTCATTGGGGGGAACATGACACATCAAGACCAGGAGCGCAATGCCAGTTCATATTGTGCTGATAGATGACAGGGGTATGATGTGGTTGTGAGTGGTGGCTAATGATAGTCAGTGTTGATGTGGAGGTTCTGTAAATAACTTTGACCAATGTATGAGGTCCTGTGATGTGCTTCCCTGTTTATGTCTTCCAGGTGACATGCAGTGGCAAAGACAACCACCATATACTGCAGCTGAAAATGCAGCCATCACGGATGCCATCATCCAGCACCATGATGTGATGTTTGGCTGTGGCCAACACAATCTATGGGAGCAGAACACCCTGTGGGATGACCCTGTCCACAGAGTTAACAACTTAGGCCACCATGGATGCACATACGATCAGGTCAGGTATTGGGCAACTGACCTGATACATCAAGCCCGGCAAAGGGCTGCTGCCATGGCCAGGGACTGTACTACTACAGGTTGGGGTCCTGCCACACAGGCCCCACTTATGGCAATAGAGGAGCTTCTTGCCAACCTTCAGGTAGCTCCCACACACCAGCCAAGCCAAGTAACACAAGTTATGGAGGTGGGTGGCACCCAGGCAGCAGGCGAGGAGCATCCAGGTAAGGCCCCAGTGCACATCAATTGAACATTGTAGCAGTTATACTGGATTCTGCAGAGTATCTAGATGCGTATGTCAGGTCAAACTGCATTTGTGGGTGGGGTTTTCTAATGCACACAAGTGCACATCTATGGTGAAGGACAGCAAATTGTGTACTATCAGAGCTTGTACTGTACATGTGCAGAAAAGTAGCATCCATCTTGTACCAATGCCACATGTGAGTCTGCTGACAATACCTCTACCCCACAACTACATAGCTCCCTCTGGTCTGGATGTGAGACAACAGCCTGAAGCTGGTGAGTATGGGATTGTTCTCTTGTGGCTCACCAGTACCCCAGGCATGTTAAGGTCATCCATATTGCTATGCACACAACTACTACTTTCAGCTATATTGCGATATGTGTATATTCACTTGTGGTGGTATTAACTGCATTGCATTGCAGTGGTCATCACAGGGGCCTATTTGTAGGAGATGTAACATATATGTAGCATACCTCACAACCTGTCATTGTAAGACATCTGGAGAAAGACTGACAAAATGGGGGACAAAGGCTCAAAACTAGGGACATATTTTAAAAATTAGTCTTATACAGTATATATAAAAGGTGTACACACCCCTGTTAAAATGGCAGGTATTTGTGACATACTAAAATGAGACCACTATAAAACATTTCCAAACTCTTTCAACCTTTAATGTGACCTATAATCTGTACAATTCAACTGTAAAGAAAACAGATCTGTTAGGGGAACAATTATGAGAAAAAAATGTACAATAAGCTAGATGCATAAGTGTGCACAGGCTGAAGCTCATACTGTGTTGAAGCAGTTTCTGATATAATTACCGCATTATGTCTTCTTGGGTACACATCTGACATCAATTACAGACACTCTTTGATTAACACCACATAACGGTCAGCTGTCCTACTAGGATTTTCCTGACATTTACCCAGTTTCCTGCTACAGCAACAGCCGTGGATTGCACAGAGCTTACAAAGCATCAAGGGGATGCCATTGTTGAAAGGTATCAGTCCAGAGAAGGGTACAAAAAAATTTCCACAGCATTGCATTTACCATGGAACACAGTGATGACAGTCATCGAAAGGTTGTGAAAAAAACGGGACATAAGTGACATTACAAAGAAGTGGACATCCCTCCAAATGTATTGAAAGACAAGATCAAAGCTGGTCAGGGAGGCTGCCAGGAGACCTACAGCAACACTAAAGGAGTTGCAGGAATCTCTCAGTTACTGGTTGTGTACTACTTGTGACAATCTCCCATATTCTCCATGTCTGGCCTATGGGGTAGGGTTGGAAGATGGAAGCCTTTTCTCACACGGAACATCATCCAGGTCTGGCTAAATTCTCAGGAACAATACGTCAGGTCTCCCAAAAGCATGTGGGAAAATGTGTTACGGTGTAGTGAGACCAAAGTTGCATTATTTGACCACAATTCCAAATGGTTTGTTTGGCGCAATAACAACACTGTGCATCACCAAAAGAACTCCATCCCCACAGTGAAGCATGATGATGGCAGTGTCCTACTTTGGGGTTGCTGTTCATAAACTTAAAGTGAGCCTTTAGCCAAGGTGGAGGGGGTTATGAACAGTTCCAATTACCAGTCCCTTTTTGCCCAAAATCATCAGGTGTCTGCTAGGAAGCTATAGATGAAGAGGAATCTCACCTTTCCACACTACAATGACCCAAACCATACATCCAAATCAGAAAAAGAATGGCTTCACCAGAAGACTATCAATGTTTTGGAATGGCACAGCCAGAGTCCACACCTACAGCCAACAGGAAATCTTTGGGGTGCCCTGAAGAGGGCTGTGCACAAGTGATGCCCTCGCAATCTGACAGAGTTGAAGGGCTTCTGCAAAGCAGAGTGCACAAATATTGCTAAGTCAAGATGAGACATGCTGATAGACACCTTCCCAAGAGAACTGACTACTGTAATTAAATCAAAACGTGCTTTAACAAAGTATTAGTATAAGGGTGTGCACAGTTATGCAACCAGCCTATTGTACATATTTCATTTTCTATATGTTACCCTAACTAATGTGTTTATTCTTCAATTGGATTACGCAGGTTATAGGTCACATTAAAGGTGGGAAATGTTATGACCTGATTTATGTGGTCTCATGTTATATATCAGAAAAACCTGCCATGTTCACAGGGGTGTGTACATTTATTATATCCACTGTAAGCTTAGAAGGTTATTAGAGTAACCGGTTTTGTTTTAACATACTTTTACTGCAGGTTCTGAAGTGTGAAACTCAAATTATGTCATTAATTAGTGACGCCAATCCTCAGATCATCCCAGTAATGTGTCAGAGAAATACAGGATTTCTGAGGGACAGACCAAAAATATGAGTCACACATTTAGACATTCAGCAAAACTCTGTACAGTTGAGAGGTATGTTCTGTAGGAGTTGCCACTGTGCTATACAGGTGAACAGCAATAATATGTACATGGTTGCAATGTGTGTTAGGTGAAGGCCCATCACCTACTAACACTACTCACGTATCCCAGAGGTGTATATTAGTAGTAACATTAAGTGGAAAGGGCTTCACTGAATGATGTTGAGGGCCTGTCCAGAGTGTATATGTTGTGTCATGAATGTCACCAGTTGGCTATTTTGAGGTCTGTGTAATGCCTTTGTGCCACCTCACCTGTATGTGTCTGTGTGTGTGTGTGTGTGTGTGTGTGTGTGTGTGTGTGTGTGTGTGTGTGTGTGTGTGTGTGTGTGTGTGTGTGTGTGTGCACGCATGTGTGTGTACCAGCAAACCTTATAGTGCAGGTATTAATTTACATATGTTGTCTTCTCCTCACAGGTGGACATGGTGGTCGTGGTCCCTCCCACTCAGAATCTGATGTCAGTGTCTCTGCAGGCTCTGACAATGATGGTGGTCATATTGGGGCACAGGTGGGGTTGTCAGGGGCTGAATCTATGCTATCGGTTGGCATCCCACAGTCATCCATAATGTCCCTGCATACAGTCACAATGCCCACACATACCCCATCCCCAGCAGCCACAGATAAAGGACGGTTGGCAGGTGGTGGCATGGAACAGGCTAGTGTGGTGACTATGGCAAATGTGAGTGTTGCCACTAGCCATAGCCAGAGTACAGGCGGATGGACAAGGGTGCTTGAAGGAGGACTGCTGCCATCAAGCCACTGTCGCAAGTACCACAGCAGGTGTCACCAGATGCATGTTTCGGGCTGTCAAGGATGCACAGACATGTAGTGAATGCAATACCAGACAAATACACAGGGTCTTGGATGCAACTCTTCCTGGTTTATGTGGCAGCATACATGACCTTGTTGAGGCCACACGTTAAAATACTGAGGTCATGAATAGATGGTGGGGTGAGTCCTTAGCAATCCTTGACTGTGGCATGTCTGTGCTAGAATGTGTGATGGGAGATGGGCATCAGCCACTTGGATGTAGGTCAGCTCCAACATTGACTGAGAGTCTACAGGGCCATGCACCTTCACACTCCCATGGTGGTAGTACCACCAGCACTACTGAAGGGGGGATGCTGTCCACACCACAATGGAGCAGGCCATGGGCACCTAGTCCTGGACAGTCCTGTCAGGGACATGGATCCAGCAGACAGCAGTCACCATCAGGAAGCATTTCTGCATCTGGCCTTGGGCCTGGTGGTGCCAGTGAGACCCCTGGCAGGACCAGTTTCCATGTCCATGGCTGGAGATGGCAAACTGTACACACTGCCATGTACGGTCCACAGCTGTCCAACATATCTCTGTGTAGGGCAGCCACATGGTGTGACTGTGTGCATGGATATACACACACAGATCACCATCACAGCAAGGTCACCTCCAGACACACACACACACAGCAACTCTGCACGGCCCATTCATAGAACACCCCTCCACCTGCCTAGGCCTCTGGCAAACCCACACAACATCCTGTGCATATGATGATACCTATGTCACATCCCTGTCATCCGTATCACCAATGCAGGGACATGATAATATGGTGCACAGTGTAAATTAAGTACAGTTTAGCTATGTAATGCTGTGTAAGGTGCTGTCAGCTGGCATTTGTAATGGGTACACTTCACAGTGTGTGTACTTTTTCAGCCATGATGCATTATTGTTGTTAGTAACTCTGACTGATATGTAGTCTCACATGCTGTATTCTTTTTGTGTTCTAGTTGTCTGTGTGTCAGCAGGAGGTGACCTTGCAGAAATTGGCAATGAGGGGTATGGCAGAGTGGTAACACATTGATCATGTCAGAGCCAAAGTACAGCTGTATATGTACACATGTACCAGGTCTGTGTAACAGTTATTGCATGGGACACAGAGCTTATAGGGCTGAGGGGTGTATACAGGTAAGTCTATGGTGGCTGACCTCAGCAGCCCTTGTGAAGTGGACAATTGTAAGTGTAGTGGGTGGAACACACCTCAGATTGGTAAAACCCACACCCCAGAGGATATTGTGTTGATGAAACACACAGAGAATACTGTTCACACACACACACACACACACACACACACACACACACACACACACACACACACACACACACACACACACACACACAGGATCACAGTTGCCAGTGTTGGTTTTAGAACCCCTACCCATCTAGTTAGTGGTACTACAGTATTATGTGGTTATCACAGGTGGCACAGAACTAATAGTGTGATGACTGTTCCAATGTACCTGTAAAATGAATAACATCATGTGCCCTTGTGAGGTATGGCAATGAGGTATGTACTGGGTGTGAAAGGACTCATTAGACTGTCACCTACAAGTCTACATACTCACAAACACTGCTATACACACCAATGCATACACAATTACCAGTACTGACATTAGCAGAACTGCCTATCATGTTATTCATTCAATAGTGTTACATAACTTTTGCACATGGCACAGGGCTTATAAGGCTGAAGAATGTCCACAAATACCTCTATGGTGGATGTGAACAGCGGCCTTTGTAAAGTGGACCTTGGGGCATATACTGGGAGTACCAAGGCATAGAATTGTAAACCATGGCCAACCAATGGATATCGTTCTCACTCTCACACACACAGGATACTTTCCTTACACACACACAAACACACACACATTTGCCAGGACTGCGATTAGAACCCCCTACCTATCTAGTTACTGCTAGTAAAGTGTTATGTATTTATCGCATGTGCCACATAGATTACAGGGTGAAGAGACTCCCAAGGTAATTCCAAGGTGAACAACATCACCAGGCCTTGTAAAGTATGGCAATGGGTGATTTACTGGGAGAGAATGGATCCAATATACTCAAACCTACAGTTCTACACACTTAAACACACAAATATACTCATAGACACATTTGCCAGGACTGAGATTAGCAGCCCTGCCTATCTTGTTAGTCAGTCAATACTATTACATATTTCCTGCACATGGCACTGGGCTTATTGGGCTAAAGAGTGTCTACAAATTCCACAAATACCGCTATGGTGGATGTGAATAGCGGGCCTTGTAAAGTGGACCTGGGCTTGTGTACTGGGAGTACCATGGTCTAAAAATGTAAAACCCACTCTATCAATGGATATAGTTCTCACTCAGACATATACACAGGATACGGGTCTCACACACACACACACACACACACACACACACACACACACACACACACACACACACACACACACACACACACACACACACACACACACACACACACACACACACACACACACACATTTGCCAGGACTGAGATTAGAATCCCTACCTATCTAGTTATTGCTAATACAGTATTATGTATTTATCACATGCACCGCAGAGCTTATAGTTTGCAGAGTGTATATCAGTTCTTTTAAGGTGAACAACACCAGCCCTTGTAAATTATGGCAATGGGCAGTGTATTGGGAGAGTGAGGCCTCAAAATAACACTTACACACACACACACACACACACACACACACACACACACACACACACACACACACACACACACACACACACACACACTTGCCAGGACTCAGATTAGAACCCCTACTATGTAGCCATTGGCACTATAGTGTTACGCAGTCACCACAGAGTTTTTAGGGTGCAAAGTGTCCCAAGGTACCTATATAGTGAATAACATCACCAGCCCTTGTAAGGTATGGCAATGGTAGGTGTAATGGGTGAGAAGGGCCTCAAACTACACTCACCCACATGTTTACACACTCACAAACACTTTTATACACACTAATGCACACACACACACACACACACACACACACACACACACACACACACACACACTTGCCAATACTGAGATCCATAGGTTCATAGGTGTGTACTAGGCAAATGGCCATGGAGCCTTTACAAGCCTAGCCCATGGGAATACCCTGGCATCATGCCACCTGACGATAGTCTCCAGTGTGTCTAATGAGTATAGCCACTGGAGTGATCCCCGGGGTGGGATTTCTATTCCCCATCCACTCATCCAGATTTCTCTTGAAGAGGTTCAGTGAGGTGCTCTGCTTGACATTTATGTGGTCTATTCCAGAGAATGTGCAGTCTCTGGGTTATGAACCTGTCCCTCCAGCATGTTCTGTTTATTGTGGAAATGGGGTGTAGGTCTCTGGGGCATGTGGTGTGGATGGATTGGGTTCTTTAGATGTAGCATTCCTGACAGAGCTGAGTCAGACATGGCTTTGTAAGTCAGGCAGAGATTGCCTCTAAGTAGCCAATATGAAACAGAGAATAGTTGGAGTTATTGGAGTCTGTCCACATAGGGCAAGTACTTAAAGCCTAGGATCCTCTTTGTGAGGTACTTTTTCAGCCTCTCCAGTTGTTGCAGGTGCCCAGTGAGGTACATGCCAAATGGACCATTGTACTCGTTGATTGGCCTAATGAGGGGAGAGTAGAGGAAGGCAATGACCTCTTACTTCCTGGATGCAACACCATTAGTAATGAGATGTGACACATAGAAGGACTTTCTAAACACAGTGGCACTGTGGTGGTCAACAGAGAGCTCACTGTCAACCTGTGCTCCCAGTTCTCTTATAATGACTTCAGTGTTCAGTGGACTACCATCAATGTGGTAATTCATGGGAACCATATTGTTCCCAATGGGGATGGCAGCACATTTTCTGACACTGAGCTAAAGTCCAGAATTCTGACACCATTCATAGGTCTCAGTGAGGCCTTTTTGCAGGATGTCAACATCACATGGGGAGGTAATAATAGCACGCACCTTGCAGTCATCTGCAAACATTGTCAGCCAGAGTCCCTTTGTGTTGGAGTTGACTTCAGAGGTGTAGATCCTGAACATGAGGGGACTCAGGACAAAACCCTGTGGGACTTCACTTGTGACTGTTCAGCAGTCTGACATGGAGTCCGCTGCTTTCACACGATGGGTTCTATCTGTGAGCCAGTTTGCAAGCCACCTAGGGATATCAGGGTTGATGCCTAGCTGAATGTGCTTGTCTGGTATTCCTGAGTGGGGAATAGTATCCAAGGATTAGAAGGGCCGCCTATCTTGTTATTTATTCCATACTGTTATATAGTTATTGCACATGGCACAGAGCTTATAGGACTGCAGAGTGTCTACAGCTACCTCAACAGTGGGCTTTTAAAGTGGACATTGGGATGTGTACTGGGTGGGTGACTGCAAACAATGGCAAAACCCACCCCCCCAATGGATATGGTTCTCACACAAACACACAGGATATTGTTCTCATATGCATGTGTGCACACGTGCACGCACACACACACACACACACACACACACACACACACACACACACACACACACACACACTTGCCAGGACTGAGCTTAGAACCCCTACCTATCTAGTTACTGCTACTACAGTGTTATGCATTTATCGCACGTGCATGGAACTTATAGGGTGAAGGGTGTCCCAAGGTACTTCTAAGGTGAGGAACATCACCAGCCCTTGTAAACTATTCCAATGGATTGGGAGGGTGGCCTAATGGTTACAGTGTTTGCCTTACAAACACAAGGTGCAGGGTTTGAGTCTCACAAGGGATAATTGGCTAAGCTTAAAATGGCTCGCAAGGGCAGTTAGCTTAGTGCTAACCTATGAACCTATGAACCTATGCACTAGGCCACAAAATACTTTAACCTACACATATACACACTTACACACACAAATGCACTCACATACACATTTCCCAGAACTGAGATTAGAACCCCCACCTAACTAGTTATTTGTACTATAGTGTTATGCAATTATTGCATGCGCCACAGAGCGTGTAAGGCTGTGGGCTGCCCAAAGGTACTTCTAAGGTGACTGACAGCAGGACTGCTAAAGTGGGGCAATGGCAAGTGTACTGGGTGTGAACAGGCTCAAAATCTTTAACCTACAGACACACACACACACACACACACACACACACACACACACACACGCACGCATGCACGCACACACACACACACACACACACACACACACACACACACACACACACTTTTACATTTGCCAGGACTGAGAATAGAACCCTACCTATGTAGTTATTTCTACTATAGTGTTACACAATTATCGTACATGCCACAGAGCTTGTAGAGCTGTAGGCTGCCCAAAGGTACTTCTAAGGTGACTGACATCAGCAGGACAGCTAAAGTAGGGCAAATGGCAAGTGTAGGGGGTGTGAACAGGCTCAAAATCTTTCACCTACAGAAACACACAAACACACACTTTTACATTTGCCAGGACTGAGATTAGAACTCCTACCTATCTAGTTATTTGTACTATAGTGTTATACAATTATCTCATGCGCCACAGAGCTTGTAGGGCTGTAGGCTGCCCAGAGATACTTCTAAGCTGACTGACATCAGCAGGACTGCTAAAGTAGGGCAATGGCAGGTGTACTGGGTGTGAACAGGCTCAAAACCTTTAACCTACATACACACACACACACACACACACACACACACACACACACACACACACACACACATGAACACACACACTTTACATTTGCCAGGACTGAGATTACAACCCCTACAAAAATATTATTTTGTACTATAGTGTTATGCGGTTATTGCACACACCACAGAGCTTATAGGGCAGAGGCCAGTCCAACAGTACTTCTACAGTGAATGACATCAGCAGATCTTGTGACGTAGGGCAATGGAAGGTGTACTGGTTGGGAATGGACTAAAACAGCTATTTCTACACACACAACCCCCCCCCCACACACACACACACAAATCTACTGTTACATATGCCGGGACTTTGATTAGAACCCATACCTAATTAGTTATTTGTATGATAGTGTTACGCAGTTATCACATGTGCTATAGAGCTTACAGGACTGAAGCTAGTCCAAAGGTGCTAAGGTGAATGACATTAGCAGATGTTGTAAAGTAGGAAAATGGGAAGTGTACTGGGTGTGTAAGGCATCATAATACTTAGACCTACAGACACACACACACACACACACACACACACACACACACACACACACACACACACACACACACACGCACATGCACACACACACACACACACACACGCACACACACACACACACACACACACACACACACACACACACACACACACACACACAAAGGTAGGTTATGTGATATTTCAACCCCCACCTCAGTATCATCAGACAATGAATCTCATCTTCATGCTGGCACATGCCAGTGGTTACAACTGGTATGCAACTGTCTGCAGCAGGGCATCACTCTATGCCATTCAGGGTAGCACTGTGTAAGACTTACTCTCTGTGTGTCTCCCTGTGTGTCACACTCTATCACTCTATCTGTCCCTCTCTTTCCCATGTCTATGTGTGTGTATGCTTGACATATTGTAATATGTTGCTCATATATATGTGTGTGTGTATCACACACAACATAGGTAGATATACCACATATGTGTCACCTAGCTGCCTGTGGGTAATCCTGTCTGGTGGGTGTGTGTGGAGATAGTTAGGTTTATATAGCTGCATGTATGCAGAGACATCTGCACAATACAGAGATATAATAGTCCTATTTGGTTTCAGACATGGGCTTCACTTCCCTACGTGTAGGAGCATGCTCAGTATGACCTTCTATAGTAAGTGTGAGAATCCATTCCAGGGAAAGTTGTACTTCAGTCCGGGGTGTTGTGTGCTACAGCCATACCTTGCAACCTGTTTGTGCATGATATCTGGAGATAGGCTGCCAATATGGGGAAGAATGGGCCAAACATAGGGGGGATACTGTAACTATTGCTCTTATCAATGTATGAGTTGCTTGAGTTACAGGGTTTGTTTTAGCAGGCATTTTCTGCCATATGTAATGTTTGACACTGTACTGTATTGTGTCATTACCTACTGACAGATATAATCAGATTATCGCAGTTATTTACCAGAGAAATACAAGATGGATGATGCACAGACTTATATTATGAGGTATAGGTTAGACATTCTTGCACAATCCTGCCAGTTGGGAAATGTGTCTACAGCCGATTGACTGATGAAGCTGTGTAAAAGGTCTGGCGCCTTGGTGATATGCTGGCTGGGGATCTTCTGGTTGTTCAGTATTCTTCTTACCTAGAAGGTCATATCCTGGTGTGGCCATACCTGTCAGCTGTACAGATTCACACAGATTATCCAGATTCATGCCTCATATATGTGGCCAGTTTCCCTTAACATTGTTTTTTTCTAGCACATTTGTTGCAAATCACTCAGGGTTGCAGTCAAGGAATACTGACAGAACATTAACGTTTCAGACTTCACACCCTTCATGATATCCATGCTACTACACACCCCCTCTGTTATTCTATCAACTTTCTAACATTATGAGAACAATATTTCAAATGTGTCCCTATATTTGGGCCTTTATCTCACCATTATGTATGGCTTTGTCCAGATTTCTTCCTCTACAAGGTTGAGAGGTATGCTACTAGCATTTAGCAGCATGGCCTTACATTTGCATTTTGTTGACTGTGTTATGTTGGTAGTATGGACTCCATGACATTCCTACAAAGGCACTATGGGTGAGGCATGGGCCTTTGCCAGAGGCCTGTAGGTCATGTGAGACTGTGGCAAGGCAGTGCATTCTGTTACTCATATGTTCCCAGGCTGCCAGGCAGAGGACCCCCTTGGGGTGACAATGGTACTTTCGTGGTTTGCCAATGATTTGCCAGACAACCACTATTTCATACTAAAGACACCACAAATATAATGCATACCTGTGTACATTCTGTGAGAGGTCTGTACAGTTGAGAGGTATGGTAGGCACTATGTAAGTTAATCCAACCTGTGTACTGTTCATATGTGTGGCCCCCTGTACATGACCTGTCCAGCTTCCCAGCAGTAATGGATATTACATCTGGACAGTGTGTACTACTCCTACCGTAGGTGTAGCTGACATGCAAAATAGTTGGTACTGCATTTCATGGAACATGGCCCTGTCTACTACAGTACTGTACCTAGACCACTAGGACACAACAGCCATGAGAAGTTGCTGGCCACATCCTGACAGTATTCCCCACATGTATGCATAGCTCATTAACCCCTGCATATTGTTGACATGCAACACGTTATCCATGTTGATTGGGACAGCCCTGGCAATGTGTGCTCTGCTGCTATTACCTGCAAACTTACATGTTACTGCATTTCTATATGAATATGGGTGTAGGGGCACACCTGTCAACAGTACACATTTGCACAGACTGTGCTGATATTTGGCTTTACATTTTTGTTCCATTTAGCATAGTATTGTGCCCTGTCTTGAAGAATAGGGGCATATCACTACAGACCACAGGTTAGATTGTAATGTCATACAATTGAGTTTCAGACTTCTTACCCTTCAGAGTCTTACTGCAAATGCAAGGCCTGCAGTGATATCAATATGTAAATCTGTAGGGGGTATTCCATCATTGTCACCATTTGTGCACCTTTGCCAGACATTCCTTTATGGTTTTCTACAGCTGACTTCCTGTGTGAGTTTGAGGGTGAGTATGGGATCCCCACAGTGACATCCATGCATGTGAACTATGACCCCCCTTTGTTGGCCCCCCACATATACACTATTCTTGCACTCTGTGTAAGCATTACTGAATCCCAGGGTTAAGTTATAGAAAGTACTTCTCACCTCACAGACTAGTAATCAAACTAGAAGTCGAAAAAACAGTGAAAACTGTTTATTGGAACACAGCAACAGAAACAAAAAGTTTAGCGCTTTCGTCCATCAGGACATCATCGGAACAATGAACCAGCCTATTCAATAAGTATAAATAGTAATTCATAGGTTCATAGTTTATTACTAAGCTAACTGCCCTTGCGAGCCATTTTAAGCCTAGCCAGTTATCCCTTGTGAGACTCAAACCCTGCACCTTGGGTTTGTAAGGCAAACACCTTAGCCATTAAGCCATGACTCTAAGCTCACTAATTAAACAAATACTAATAAAAACTGTGAAAAATCTATTCTAAGATAAAAACTATTTTAATAAAAATACTAAAAGTTCAAGTACAATTACATTAACATTCTAAATGTTTTAGAAATAAAATAGGTGAAATGAAGGTAGTGTCATTAAGACCTGGCTCCACTAGGGAGTTTAGCTTGAGCTGCCATTTCATTTCTCTCACAAGTAAATGTTCTTCCACAACTCTACCCCATCATCCCTCTTAAGCTGTTCTATGACAAAATACCCAAATTTGTGTCCAGGTTTTTTTGGATATGTCTGAACAAAGCATTTGTGTCTTTTTTATTTTTAATATCTCTTTCATGTTCGTATATTCTTTCTCTCACCCATCTAATAGTTTTGCCTATGTAATAGGCTGAACAATCCAAACAGCAGGCAGAATAAATAGCCCATTTGGTGTTACAATTATATTTCTCCTTAATGAGAACCTTAAACCCATTAAGAAAACACTGACAACCTACTAATATATGAGAACAAGTTCAACAACATCCACACTTGGACATACCTCGGGTGCGAGATGAAATACAATCCCTACTATGTGTTCTCTCCAGTAACTGTTTGAAACAAAGGTCCTTCCTATAAACCACAATTGGTTTATCACCTAATAATCTACACAATTGGGGGGGGTCGCAGATATCAGTAGCCAATTATTTCTCACTGTTTGTACAATTTCATGACTATCAAAAGAATAGGTACAAATAAAGGACATATTGTACTTACTTCCATCACACACCTGAATTTCACTTGTGGTAGCATCAGAGCCCACACCTAAGTTCCCAGTGACACCATCTTGAACTCCCCTATTATTATGATATAACAAAGGGAAGTAAAATCCACTTTTCCTCTTACTTGCCACTTCATCAAATGTAGCTTTTAAAAAATTCCATGGGATACCCCCCCTTAGTAAACATTTCCAAAAGAATCCAACATTCATCCTCAAAAACCTCATCCTCAGAAATCATTCTGGCAAGCCTAACCAGATGGCCTTTTACTGCTGATTTCTTCTGGCAATGAGGATGGTGGCTTTCAAAATGTAAATAGCTATTAAAAAAGGTGCTTTTATGAAAAATATTAGATACTAGACACTTCTTTCTCAAATCCTTAGTAATAGTCACATCCAAATAAGAAATACTTGAATCACTATACCCATGAACAAATCTTAAAAATGACATTGTGGAATTAATGTATTGGAAAAAGCTGTTAAGTCTTTCTTCACTATCTTTCCAGATAATAAAAATATCGTCCAGAAAGTGGGTGTAAAAGGAAAACCCAGAGCAAAAAGGAGAATTAAACATAAAATGTTTTTCCCAAAGCTCATAACTAGATTTGCAAAGTTGGGGGCACATGCTGCCCCTATTGCTACACCCTTGACTTGTCTAAACAGTTGTCCCTCAAAGAACAAAAAATTGTTTAACAAGACCAATTCCATGAGGGCACTGATAGTGTTACTACGATCTTGGGACAAAATACCCATCTCTGCCAAAATATCCTCGAACCATCTAAGCCCAGTGTCATGTGGAATGACAGAGTATAGGTCACAAAACGTCAATAGTAACCAAAACATAATCAGCCTGAAAAGGTACATTCCCTATTTTCCTTAAAATAATCACAGCAGTCTTTGCAAATCTGGGAAATAGACCCCACAGAAGCTTTTAACCAATGGTCTATAAACTTGGAAAAGTAGTAAGTCTTACACTTATTACCATCCACAATAGGTCTGGGGGGGTTTGTATATCCTTATGGATTTTAGGAATCCCAAATATACCTGCTATCATGAGCCATTTGTTATGCAAAAAATCATACTCATCTAAATCAATCTGCCCTTGAAACAACATGTCTAATAGCTGAACATCAGTTCTAGCATAGGCCACATTAAGTTCATTTCTAGAGATTTATTGATAAGTATCAGTTAACAATAATGCATTCATCCTATTGTTATTATCAATTAGGTCCATGATAACCACCCCTCCCCCCTTGTCAGGTTTCATGATGCTCAAAGATTTGTCATACATAAATTCAGACAACTCTTTTTCAGTTTCACTCAAGTTGACACAATTCTTCCCTGGTTTTTGGATAATGCTCTTTAATTCCTTACTACACACTTGTTCATACGTTAACAGAACCCCATGTAGTGGGGAACTGAATTTGCTAGATCTTTTTAAAACATTACTTGAACAAACATTATTCACATTAGTACCATTTGCATTAAAAACACAGCCATATTAAGCTTGCAAACATAAAGTTTCAAGTCAATTAAAGTCTGATCAATTTTAGCCCTGCTGGCAGGAATAAATCCAAACCCCTTTGCCAGTAAATCTGCGTGCTCAGCAGTAAAATCTTTACCAGAAAAGTTAAAAATGGTAAAGTCTTTATTTGAGTTCAGTACCTGTTTTGTGATGTTAATGCCATCTGTAACAGCTAAGCTGCCCTCAGTCAGCTCTACCGTTTCCATCTCGCCATTCCTCTTGAACCCTGCCTTGGGTCTCACCCCTTGTCACTGGTAAAAATCCTTTGAGTACCCAGCGTTGCTTGAAGATGAAAAATTTGCCCTTTGAGTCTGAATACGTTCAGACCACCTCAGTTCAACAGTTCCTCTTTCCCCTTGCACTTCTCTAGAGGCATGGTTTTCATTAGGGAAACCCTCCTGGGTCCCCATAGGTTGAGAGAAAGGCTCGTCAGTGGGTTTGTCACTAGGTCCAATAGGATCAGGGTGGACCCACCCACTAGTGTATGCTTTGGTGTCCCGTTGAAGCTTTTCTTTTTCCTTTGAATATTTGTACTGCATTCAGTGTCAGTTTTGTTAAATATCTCATTATAGATATGTTTATACTGGAAAAATAACAGGTCAGAAGTGATACTGGCATCAAGATTGTCCAACTCATTGGACAAAACCTCGATCCGCTAAGCATTAAAATTAATTAACTGCTCTATCAGTTCACATCCTGCTCTGTCAAAGATCCCATTAATTACTTTATGAAAATCAGAGCCTTTAGTTACACCATTAGGGAATCTCCAGAATCGTAGGCCCTTTGGGACCCACCTGCTTTCCAAAGACTCACGTAGATACACATTGTCTAATTGCAGTCTTTTAAATTGGCTTATTTTATTTTCAAAGACATGCAGGTGTTGCAAAGAGCCCAAACCATTAACTGTATCAACGTTATGTGGAGAACCCCCACTTTTAATGTCAAATGTATTAGCCTTCCAAGCTTGGAAGCTAAATTCAGTATTGCCATTAAATGGAACAGTCAAAACATTACCATTCGTAGAATTTGATGTTGCTTGAGTAAGTGGAAGCCCCTAACTGTCAGCATTCTCTTCAGAACTGCTGGAACTCGCGGTAGGCTGAAGATTAGAACTTGTGCTCCCTATATTACCATTTGGTACATTGAGTTGTTGATGAGGTGGATAAGTAAGTTAGCAAGATTTCCAATGGAGGCATTAAGTCCTCCAATTAAACCAGAAAATTCACCAGTATTTCAGACTCCTGAAGCCATAATACAGTACTTCTCACCTCACAGACTAGTAAACAAATTAGAAGCCGAAAAAACAGTGAAAACTTTTTTGGAACACAGCAACAGAAACAAAAGGTTTAGCACTTTCATCCATCAGGTCATCATTAGAACAATGAACCAGCCCATTCAATCAATATAAATAGTAATTAAAACCATCACATGACTCTAAGCTCATTAATTAAACAAATACTAATAAAAACTGTGAACAATCCATTCTAAAATAAAAACTATTTAAACAAAAATACTAAAAGTTCAAGTACAATCACATTAACATTCTAAACTTTTTAGAAATAAAATAGGTGAAAAGGAGCGAGTGTCATTAAGACCTGGCTCCACTAGGGAATTTAGCTTGAACTGCCATTTCAATTCCCTCACAAGTAAATGTTCTTCCACAATTCTACCCCTATCATCCCTCTTAAGTTGTTCTATGACAAAATACCCAAATTTGTGTCTAGGGTTTTTTTGGATATGTCTGAACAAAGCATTTGTGTCTTTTTTATTTTTAATATCTCTTTCATGTTCGTATATTCTTTCTCTCACCCATCTAATAGTTTTGCCTATGTAATAGGCAGAACAATCCAACCAGCAGGCAGCATAAATAGACCATTTGGTGTTACAATTATATTTGTCCTTAATGAGAAACTTAAACCCATTAAGAAAAAACTGACAGCCTACTAATATATGAGAACAAGTTCTACAACATCCACACTTGGACATACCTCGGGTGCCAGATGAAATGCAATCCCTACTATGTGTTCTCTCCAGTAACTGTTTGAAACAAAGGTCCTTCCTATAAACCACAATTGGTTTATCACCTAATAATCTACACAATTGGGGGTTCGCAGATATCAGTAGCCAATTATTTCTCACTGTTTGTACAATTTCATGACTATCCAAAGAATAGGTACAAATAAAGGACCTATTGTACTTATTTCAATCACACACCTGAATTTCACTTGTGGTAGCATCAAAGACCACACCTAAGTTCCCAGTGACACTATCATGAACTCCCCTATTATTATGATATAACAAAGGGAGGTAAAATCCACTTTTCCTCTTACTTGCCACTTCATCAAATGTAGGTTTTAAAAATTCCATGGGATACCCCCACTTAGTAAACACTTCCAAAAGATTCTGACATTCATCCTCAAAAACCTCATCCTCAGAAATCATTCTGGCAAGCCTAACCAGTTGGCCTTTTACCACTGATTTCTTCTGGCAATGAGGATGGCGGCTTTCAAAATGTAAATAGCTATTAGAAAAGGTGCTTTTATGAAAAATATTAGATACTAGACACTTCTTTCTCAAATCCTTAGTAATAGTCATGTCAAAATAAGAAATACTTGAATCACTAGTCCCATGAAAAAATCCTAAAAATGACGTTGTGGAATGAATGTATTGGAAAAAGCTTTAAAGTCTTTTTTCACTATCTTTCCAGACAATACAAATATCGTCCAGAAAGTGGGTGTAAAAGGCAAACCCAGAGCAAAAAGGGGAATTAAACACAAAATGCTTTTCCCAAAAGCTCATAACTAGATTTTCAAAACTGGGGGCACACGCTGCCCCCATTGCTACACCCTTGACTTGTCTAAACAGTTGTCCCTCAAAGAAAAAAAAATTGTTTAACAAGACCAATTCCATGAGGGCTCTGATAGTGTTACTACGATCTTGGGACAAAATACCCATCTCTGCCAAAATATCCTCGAACCATCTAAGCCCAGTGTCATGTGGAATGACAGAGTATAGGTCACAAAATGTCAATAGTAACCAAAATATAATCAGCCTGAAAAGGTACATTCCCTATTTTCTTTAAAAAATCCCAGGAGTCTTTGCAAATCTGGGAAATTGACCCCACAGAAGCGTTTAACCAATGGTCTATAAACTTGGAAAACTAGTAAGTCTTACACCTATTACCATCCACAATAGGTCTGAGGGGGGTGGTTTTTATATCCTTATGGATTTTAGGAATCCCGAATATACCTGCTATCATGGGTCATTTTTTATGCAAAAAATCATACTCATCTAAATCAATCTGCCCTCAAAACAACATGTCTAATAGCTGAACATTAGTTCTAGCATAGGCCACATTAAGTTCATTTCTAGAGATTTATTGATAAGTATCAGTTAACAATAACTAAATATGTTTTTATTAGTATTTGTTTAATTAATGAGCTTAGAGTCATGTGATGGTTTTAATTACTATTTATACTGATTGAATGGGCTGGTTCATTGTTCTGATGATGTCCTAACAGATGAAAGCGCTAAAGCTTTTGTTTCTGTTGCTGTGCTCCAATAAACAGTTTTCACTGTTTTTTCGGCTTCTAGTTTGGTTACTAGTCTGTGAGGTGAGAAGTACTGTGTTATGGCTTCAGGAGTCGGAAATACTGGTGAATTGGCTGGTTTAATTGGAGGACTTAATGCCTCCATTGGAAATCTTACTAACTTACTTATCCAGTTCAATCAACAACTCAATGTACCGAATGGTAATATAGGGAGCACAAGTTCTAATCTTCAGCCTACAGTGAGTTCCAGCAGTTCTGAAGAGGAATGCTGACACTTTGGGGCTTCCACTTACTCAAGCAACACCAAATGCTATGAATGGTAATGTTTTGACTGTTCCATTTAATGGCAATACTGAATTTAGCTTCCAAGCTTGGAAGGCTAATGCATTTGACATTAAAAGTGGGGTTTCTCCACATAATGTTGATACAGTTAATGGTTTGGGCTCTTTGCAACAACAACTACATGTCTTTGGAAATAAAATGAGCCAATTTAAGAGACTGCAATTAGACAATGTGTATCTACGTGAGTCTTTGGGAAACAGGTGGGTCCCAAAGGGCCTACGATTCTGGAGATTCCCTAATGATGTAACTAAAGGCTCTGATTTTCATAAAGTACTTATTGGGATCTTTGACAGAGCAGAATGTAAAGTGATGGAGCAGTTAATTAATTTTAATGGCCAGCGGATGGAGGTTTTTATCCAATGAGTTGGACAATCTTGACGCCAGTATCACTTCTGACCTGTTATTTTTCTAGTATAAACATAACTATAATGAAATATTTAACAAAACTGACACTGAATGCAGTAAAATATTAAAAGGAAAAAGAAAAAGCTTCAAAGGGACACTGAATCATTTGCCAGTGGGTGGGTCTACCCTGATCCTATTGGACCTAGAGACAAACCCACTGACAAGCCTTTCCCTTAACCTATGGGGATACAGGAGGGTTTCCCTAATGAAAACCATGCCTCTAGAGAAGTGCAAGGGGAAAGAGGAACTGTTGAACTGAGGCGGTCTGAATGTATTCAGACTCAAAGGGCGAATTTTTCATCTTCAAACAATGCTGGGTACTCTGAGGATTTTTACCAGCAACAAGGGGCAAGACCCAAGGCAGGTTTCAAGAGGAATAGCTCGAGATGGAAACGGTAGAGATGATTGAGGGCAGCTTAGCCATTACAGATGGCATTAACATCACAAAACAGGTACTGAACTCAAATAAAGACTTTACCATTCTTAACTTTTCTGGTAAAGATTTTACTGTTGAGCATGACGATTTACTGGCAAAGGGGTTTGGATTTTAGCATTGCTAAAATTGATCAGACTTTAATTGACTTGAAACTTTATGTTCACAAGCTTAATATGGCTGTGTTTTGTAATGCAAATGGTACTAATGTGAATAATGTTTGTTCAAGTAATGTTTTAAAAAGATCTAGCAAATTCAATCCCCCACTACATAGGGTTCTGTTGACGTATGAACAAGTGTGAAGTAATGAATTTAGGAGCATTATCCAAAAACCAGGGAAGAATTATGTCAGCTTGAGTGAAAATGAAAAACAGTTGTTTGAATTTATGTATGACAAATCTTTGCTTACCATGAAACCTGACAAGGGGGGGGGGGTGGTTATCATGGACCTAATTGATTATAACAATAGGATGAATGCATTATTGTTAACTGATACTTATCAAGAAATCACTAGAAATGAACTTAATGCGGCCTATGCTAGAATTGATGTTCAGCTATTAGACATGTTGTTTCAAAGGCAGATTGATTTAGATGAGTATAATTTTTTGCATAACAAGTGGCCCATGATAGCAGGTATATTCGGGATTCCTAAAATCCATAAGGATATACAACCCCCCCAGACCTATTGTGGATGGTAATAGGTGTAAGACTTACTACTTTTCCAAGTTTACAGACCATTGGTTAAAAGCTTCTGTGGGGTCAATTTCCCAGATTTACAAAGACTCCTGGTATTTTTTAAAGAAAATGGAGAATGTACCTTTTCAGGCTGATTATATTTTGGTTACTATTGATGTTTATGACCTATATTCTGTCATCCCACATGACACTTGGCTTAGATGGTTCAAGGATATTTTGGCAGAGATAGGAATTTTGTCCCAAGATCATATTAGCACTATCAGTGCCCTCATGGAACTGGTCTTGTTAAACAATTTTTTTGTTCTTTGAGGGACAACTGTTTAGACCAGTCAAGGGTGTAGCAATGGGGGCAGCATGTGCCCCCAGTTTTGCAAAACTAGTTATGAGCTTTTGGGAAAAACATTTTGTGTTTAATTCCCCTTTTTGCTCTGGGTTTGCCTTTTACACCCGCGTTCTGGAAAGGTAGTGAAGAAAGACTTAACAGTTTTTTCCAATACATTAATTCCACAATGTCATTTTAAGGATTTGTTCATGGGTATAGTGATTCGAGTATTTCTTATTTGGACGTGACTATTATTAAGGATTTGAGAAAGAAGTGTCTAGTTTCTAATATTTTTCATAAAAGCACCTTTTCTAATAGTTATTTACATTTTGAAAGCCACAATCCTCATTGCCAGAAGAAATCAGTGTTAAAAGGCCATCTGGTTAGGCTTGCCAGAATGATTTCTGAGAATGAGGTTTTTGAGGATGAATGTCGGGTTCTTTTGGAAATGTTTACTAAGCAGGGGTATCCCATGGAATTTTTAAAGCCTACATTTGATGAAGTGGCAAGTAAGAGGAAACGTGGATTTTACCTCCCTCTGTTGTATCATAATAATAGGAGAGTTCAACATAGTGTCACTGGGAACTTAGGTGTGGGCTCTGATGCTACCACAAGTGAAATTCAGGTGTGTGAAATAAGTACAATAGGTCTTTTATTTGTACCTATTTTTTGGATAATCGTGAAATTGTACAAGCAGTGAGAAATAATTGGCTACTGCTATCTGCGACCCCTCAATTGTGTAGATTATTAGGTGATAAACCAATTGTGGTTTATAGGAAGGACCTTTGTTTCAAACAGTTATTGTAGAGCACACATAGTAGGGATTGTATTTCATCTGGCACCTGAGGTATGTCCAAGTATGGATGTTGTAAAACTTGTTTTCATATATTAGTAGGCTGTCAATTTTTTTCTTAATGGGTTTAAGGTTCTCATTAAGGAGAAATATAATTGTAACACCAAATGGGCTATTTATGCTGTCTGCTGTTTGGATTGTTCTGCCTATTACATAGGCACAACTATTAGAGGGGTGAGAGAAAGAATATACGAATATGAAAGAGATTTAAAAATAAAAAAGACACAAATGCTTTGTTCAGACATATCCAAAAAAACCCTGGACACAAATTTGGGTATTTTATCATAGAACAGCTTAAGAGGGATGATAGGGGTAGAATTGTGGAAGAAAGTTTACTTGTGTGGGAACTGAAATGGCAGCTCAAGCTAAATTTCTTAGTGGAGCCAGGTCTTAATGACACTTGCTCCATTTCACCTATTTTATTTCTAAAAAGTTTAGAATGTTAATGTGATTTTACTTGAACTTTTAGTATTTTTATTTAAATAGTTTTTATCTTAGAATGGATTGTTCACAGTTTTTATTAGTATTTCTTTAATTAATGAGCTTAGAGTCATGTGATGGTTTTAATTACTATTTATACTGATTGAATGGGCTGGTTTGTTGCTCTGATGATGTCCTGATGGATGAACGCGCTAAACCTTTTGTTTCTGTTGCTGTGTTCCAATAAACAGTTTTCACTGTTTTTTTGGCTTATAGTTTGGTTAATTTATAGAAATCCAACATATAAGGCATGCATTTTTCTTCTTTTCCCTATAGCATACACTCAAAATAATATTTTCACTTCAAATTTAGACACATATTATATTTAAAGAAAACAATCTGATATATTGGTTTCAATTAAAGATTAATGAAAAATTGCATTCTGTTGACTATATCATAAGTAAATATGATTTAAGCAAAGACATGTGGTTGGGTGTACAATCTTGCAAACATTATGTAGAAGGTAAATTAAGTTAATGCAACCAAGGGTTGCATAACAAGGATCTTATCCCAAAATTAATTGAATTTTTAATACTATTAATACAACAAAACTCACTGGGAGAGGGTCTGTTATCCAAATTATATAGAGTGGTGAAGAAAGAAACAAAAAGTTGCAATGACAATTATTGAAACTATTATACTCACATTAATAACAGACCTCCAGATGAAGAGGATAAAAATCATTTTTAATATCTTCCAAACAGATAACTTCTTCTCTTAGGTGAAAAGTTTTTACTTGGAAATTCTTGCATAGATCTTTCTTCACACCTTATACTATTGAATTAATGTTTAACTCATTACATCCGAGTGATGCCTCCAGGTGCATCTGCAGTTAACTTCTATTAACGTCTTTAGGAGTCATATATTGCTTGTTCATATTTGCATCAATAATACCAAAACCATGCTATCTACAAGGTTTTAAAAGATTTCATCTTAAAGCTTACACAATGGCAAACATCTGCATTAATATTTGACATCTGTCTAGTGCAGGTAAATATATATTAACTGCTGTTTTTATGATATTAATTTATATAGATAGAATTTTCACATTTTTCTCAGTATCTCTACAACCAAGTAACACAGACAGAACTCCTTAGCCTCACATGAAAGTTCTTAGCTAGATGAATAAAATGTTGCTGACAGTATGTGGGTAACTTAAGTGGTTGCTATGATATTTTAAGTTGTTTACAAAATAGTACAAATGTAATAGTTACTGTAGTTACTGTGACTTATAAAATTTGGTTTAAGACCTAGAGCCTAAAGAATACTAGCACTATAAAATAGTTTGTGCTGAAGAGTTTGCCATTTATACTTCTTTCATAACCCTTATGGTTCCAAAGATATGACCATTTGTTTGAAATGTGAAGACATAATTTGATTCTGTCAAAAGGCTTAGGCTCTGCCCACTGGAAGTTACAGTGCAAACTTCCTGAGCTCCATTGGAGTGAATGAGTTAAAAAGAAGCAAGTTTGTTGGAGATGTAAACAGGAGCTTTAAGCAGATTGGCAACACATGTTCTTTGATTGTGTTGTACTTACACCCTGTTGGAATAACATTAATATTTTTACAGGCTTTATTTGAGGACCATTTTGCTTTATCTAAGTCATTATTTTAAAACCCCTATTCCTGTTTGTGTTAAAAGAATGAACTTCCCTCTTTTATGGTCCATTTTATCAATTACAAGAAAAGTTATAACCAAGAATTGGAAGAATGAAGCTACAACATCTTTGGGTCTATATCAAAAGACTAAAGAGGTGTTTAATCGAACACCTATTCATCGACACACAAAGAGTGAACGCACTAAAGCACAAATGCTCAAAACAGTGATTTCTTTCCCTGGGAAAGAAATCGCTTGGCCGTCCCTGTGTGTTTGCCCCTTTCCCCACTGTAGTGCAATCTCAGAGTTGGTATATTTAGTTGGGTGTGTGTGTGTGGGGCACAGCCCCCCACATTGGGGGGTGTGGGGGCTTAACCCCCACGTTATGTTTAAATGTGTGTGTGTGTGTGTGTGTGTGTGTGTGTGTGTGTGTGTGTGTGTGTTTGTGCTAGCGATTTCTTTCCCAGGAAAATAAAGCACTGTTTTCAGTGTTCGTGCTTTAGTGCATTCGCTCTTTCTGTGTCGACGAAGAGGTATTCGATTAAATGTCTCTTCGGTCTTTTGATATAGATCCCATCTTTCAAAGAATTCATAAATATTGCAACTGAAGTATGTCATCTGGAAATTATCACCATTAAATCAAGATATACTAGAATCACCTCCTACTATAATGTGTGTAGAAATTTCAAGGAAGTGCTTGATAAACAAACATAGCTATACTTATATAAATTGTAATGTATAGGAATTTTTTGAGAATCTTCATTGTTGGTAGAGACTCTTGTAAATAGTTGTTTTTGTTATTCATATTTTTTTAATGCTCACAGATTTCTAAATACAATCATTGTCATGATTAATTTGTTTAGTTAAAATCTAATAAAAACTTTTTCAAAAAAAAACAAAATAGATTTTGCTAGTATGCTATTGGTGGAAGGAAGGAGAGAATAGTTCAGCTTGGGGTAGTGCAGGAGCAGAGACAGGTTATATTTAGATAGTTTTTCAGTAGTAGTTTGAAGTTGGAGAGGTTAGAGATCAAATTTGCAGAGGAATAGAATTCCATTTTTAGCAAAAGAGTATGAGTAGAGACTTTAGCCAGAGGTTTTGTGGGGTTTATATATACTGAAAATATATTGTTCACTAGATGAAAGTAGTCTGTTAGGGTGAAAGGAATGGAGAATATGAGTAAAAACAGGGCAGTCATTAGCTTTGTGAATAATGTTCTGTATTTAAGTAAGCTGTATGTAATCTAGGTAGCGTGGCAGTTCAAACCAATTCAGAGCCTTAAAGCAATACAGTGGTGGCTGCAGTATCATTTGTTGATGGAAAATTTTTCAACTTTATTATAAGACACCTCCAGCTTATTTTTAACAGTAAACTGAAGGATGGTTAGGATGGTTAGGATGGGTGCACTGTATAAGACAGATGGGAGAAAGCACTCAGTGGCAAGAGTGGTTCTGGTGGTATTAGGAAGTTTTTTTATGTCTGGAGAGCATTTCTAATTTTGTTTCAGTCTTTTTTATGTTATTTTGAACATACAGGTCAAATTTAAAATTATTTTTGGCTAAGATGGCAGAAGCTGTACTCAGCCTAGTACTAGAAAGAATCTATCAAGTTTCATGTTCTGCTACCATTTCAAAAGCAAGTTTCTGTGTGTTTTATAGATGCATATGAGCAAACTTATTTTAACAGTCCTGGACTATATGGCATTTAAGTCATTAAAGTGGTCAGTATCTCAAATGGGAAACATGTCCCCAGCAAACATTGCTCTTTTTTTAAACACCTTGCAGCTAATAGTGATTCTATGCACATTTATTTTTATTAGTCAGATTGTCAGATTGTCCATCAGTTTAAGGGTCATTTTCAGCAGAGAAGCAAATTGCCATCTGGTAAACTGACTTACTCTGAACAACAGGGTATACAACTGGAGCTTGAAGGAATCAAATACAGAATTACTTCATGAAGCAATGCAGCATAAGGGGTATTCTACACTCCTAAGTGTGCTATCCTTCAGATGAGAAGTTAAAATAAGGCCCCAGCTGCATGAGTTGGTGTTAGCTTAGGTGGATGAAAAGATTCCATGGTACTTCTGAAAAAGAGTAAGTTTTTTATATATATCTGTTCAAATTAGACATGTCAACACATTTTTTTCCAACAGAAGATATATATAAACAAACAAAATTATCTGTTTACATGGAAAATAATATATTTCTGCTTCATTAAACAGAAGAATTATAGTGGTATCGATTCATCCACTGCGACTTTTTATCCATAACCATTTTTTTTAATTTTCTCAAAAACATCATGCAACTCACATAACTTATTAAATAATTCCTGACATCTTAAGTTTCATATAATCCAGACAGCACTCGCTAATATTCAATCTAAGTTTTCTATATCTTGATTCTGTCTATTGACATTGAACCCATGTATTGATATGTCCATAGTTAATGTTCTAAAATATTCATCATTAAATTCCATGTATACTCATTTACATATCATTTTGATTCTATCATACCCTAACAAAATGTCCCAAAGTTTCCTCAGCATTACACATGTCATGCATCCTTTCTTTTGTTTGCTTATTTTTCCATCAAACTCTTTACTGGAAGTCTATTCAACATTAATCTCAATAAAAATCACTTATTTCAATCTCATTTTTAAATCTTTTCCTTCTTTCTCATATTTTTATATCATTATTATTGTTATTTCCCTTTTATATAATACATTTTCTAGTATCTTTCATACCATATCTTTCTAATTATTTACATAACAGTCTACGTAAATGTCCACCTTAATATTTTATTACAATATTCCATACTAGCTAGTTGTTTGCTTGTATAGACTGATCTAAGCCTCCCTATTTAGTTCTTAATGGCGAATTTAAATGTTTCCCTGCCTTTATCTTACTGTTATAACACTGCCACAACCTGTCTGAATTTTAAAATGTTTCTGCTTTACAACCTGTCTGAATTTTAAAGAGTAACTGTTTGAAAATGCTAATCTTCTGTGGATATACTCGGTTCTACTTAGCCAGTTACTGAATTGTCTAATTGAAACTGCAACTGTGACATTGACTATTAAGCCTATTTTTGAAGGGATTATTATGCCTATTTTTGTAGGGCTTGGTACCTGAAGCATATGTGCTTGTTTTACTTATGTTCTCTGCTGCTTAACCTGTTAATTGTGCATTATACCTTTATTTAAATTTACAGATTTCTCTCTCTCTGTCTCTCTCTCTCTCTGTTTTCTCCAGCTCTTCAACCTTCTCTACCTACTTTGTTTTGCCTACCGGCCCAGCCCTCATGGACATCCAAGACCAGTCACAGATACCTATCACACCCTGTTTGCCTGATTCCCCAACAGGAAGAGTCCCAGAATAGCCAGCAGCCATACCCATTTTTAATGTGAACCCCCCCCCCCCACCACCACCACCACCACCACCATACCTGCCTCATCCTAGCCTCCTATTTCCTATATTTGAGCCGTCTTTCTCTCTATACCTTTCTGCCTCCTATAGTGGTTCCTCTCTCCACATTTACAGGATTTGTCCACTAGATGGCAGTTTTTATCCGCCTATAACCTCTCTTCCCTCACTCCTTCTCACTCACTATAATATAAAGTCTAGTCTTTTCACTCTCTTCTTCCTTAACTGCTTGGTAACAGTCCTACCTACCTCTGAAATCACTCAACTCCTTTCCCTCATAAGAGTACCCTAAGCATCCCTCTAACAACCCTGTACTTACCTTCACCATACTGATTGTTTTTCACACTGCCCTGCTGCCTTCTTTCTTGGGTCAAAACTTTTTGAGAAATGCATCCACCTCCAGCTCATGCCTTTCCTTACAAATAACCAACTCCTTACCCCCCAACACAACATGGGTTCTGTCCTGGCCATAGCACAATAACTGCTCTTCTTTCTTTTCTAGACGCCCGTGACTCCAGAGAACTTGTATCCACAGTCCTCCTTGACCTCTCCAAGGCTTTTGATACTGTCTCACATACCCACCTTCTTACCCACCTTTCTAATCTTAATCTCTCACAAAACACCCTTACCTGGTTCAGCAGCTACCTCTCTGATAGATCCCAGGCTGTGAAATGGAAGACTGGTACCTCAGCCTTCCTTCCGACCCCAACTGGAGCACCCCAGGGATCCATACTCGGCCCAATGCTCTTTACTATCTTCATTAATGATTTCCATGCAGCCATTCCTAACACTAAGAAAGTACAATATGCAGATGACTCAACTTTAGTCTGCTCTGCTTCTAATCTCCCTGAGCTCCAAACTAAAACTCAAACTGCCTTCTCAACTACTGAGAACTGGATACTTCAAAATCATCTCTCTCCGAATGCCAACAAATAAAAAATCCTACTATTCTCTCCCTCAAAATCTCTCCCCCTCGACAAAACCTCTTTCAATATTATCAGCCATGCCAACTCCACTATAGAAGTTGTTCCTTTTGCTAAACCTCTTGGGGTTACTATTGACGAACATCTAAAATTTGATACCCATATTCAACTAAATATTAAGAAAACCCATCAGAAATTTGGCATGCTGTATAGAAACTAACACTGGCTCTCCTCTTCAACTAGACAGACCCTCACCATGACCTACTTACTACCCTCACTGATGTATGATGCTCCCCTACTAGCCAACCTATCTTCCTCCATCTCTTCTAAAATGGAAACCTGTTACAACAAAATCTCAAAGTTCACAACCATATCCAAATACTCCACTCACCACTGAACACCTACACTCTACACCAGCTGCAATGGCTAGAACATCCCAGCTACCTAGACTACCTCCAACTCACCACAGCTCACAAGCTTATTTTCAAACCAACTAAATGTCCAGCACTAACAAACATCTTACCATTATACACCCCACACAGAGCTCTAAAATCTGTCCATCAAAATCTAATCTCTGTATACAAACCAAATCGTCCCACTGGTCAGCTACTTCTAACCTTTTCCTTAGCCAAAAAATGGAATTCTCTCCCCCATCTCTAAGAATCTTTGAAAACTATGAAATCTTTAAAACCCAGCTCCATTCCTACATCTCCTATAAATGAATGTACAGTTGCACTCTACCTACCTAACCTGCTTAATACATGAATACATTCACTACATATAAGGTTTGATTCTTCCTTACTCACCAGGGATTAACCCTATTTTAATGTTACTTTATAACGTTCGCAGACGTTTCTAACCTCTGTACAAATTTAACTCTGTGCTACTGTTCTCAACCTGTAAACATGCAAATATGTATTATATAATTTTGTTTATGTTGCAACTTAACTTTGCTTAGTTTTGCTATTTTATAGCTACATGTTATTTTACTGATACCTTTGCAAGTATGTATTCTATTTAAGTATCTTGTACTTTGTATTATGGAGCTTTTCTTCCCGGGCCGCCACTGAAAATGGGCTCTTTGAGCCCAGTGGACCTCCTCGGTCATCAAACTGGAAATAAATAAATATATATATATATATATATATATATATATATATATATATATATATATATATATATATTTAATTTTTCCTATCTCTCATTTGTCTTTATACTTTTCCCAAAATATATGATCTTTGATATCTTCATTTCTACAAAAAGAAGATAAAAATATAGGCTTCTCTAATGACAAAACTCCTTCTTCATTATCACATTGAAAAATACCCCACTTAATTAGATTCAATATTGAAGTCATATAAAAGAAAAAAAATAATTTACAGCAGTTCTTTTTCTAATTTGAGATGGAAAACTAAAAATTCACCAATATGTCATAATTTTTCCTAATAATACCATGTATTATTTTCTTATACATTAGCCTAAATATCTGTCATATATTTGTAATATTTTTTATTTTTTTCCAGTAAATTTTTCTACTGTTCATAGAGGGGCACTAGAGAGCCTGGCCAAAATGGCTGCCTAACTCCAAAGCTCTTAATAGGGCCTGCTGAAAATTGGATAAAAATAGTGTTTTCTGGCAGAAATCGCCTACTCAGAGGTGATCTCTGCCTAACATACAAAGCTATGTCAAACCTAGAGCTGTTGGACATGCTCCACTTAAAGAAATCCCAATCCCTCCGAGCTACATGCTCTAGGGACCTAAACCTTGTCACCACAATAAACAGAACATGCTGGAGGGATAGATTCCTGTCCCAGAGACTTCCCATACTCTGGAACAGACTACCTATCTATGTCAAACAGAGCTCCTCATTAGCACTCTTCAAGAAAAATCTTGATGATTGGATGGGTAATAGGAAATTCACCCCAGGGAACACTTCTGTGGTTCTGCTTGACAGGGGCACAGGAAAATAATTTTCTTGGGTGGCGAAAGCCAGGGTACATTTTTGGCTAGGCTTGTATAGGCCCTAGGGCCAATAGCCTAGTATCTACCTATGAACCTATGAACCTATAAATAAAACAACCCAAAAAGCATGATGAGTGAGGAGGAACAAAGGGAGGAAGAGATGGCTGCCATCAAAGCTGCAGTTAAGCAAGACCAATTGTGTATTTTGCTTGAAAAGGTAGCCACTCTAGGCCAGGATATCAGCACCTTGAATCAAAAAATAGAACAGGGGCGGCCCGTGCTATTGGACTGCAGGACTGTAGCCATCCCAGCTGTAAAATAAGAAATTTAAACAAAATATAAAATAAAAATAACAAAAAGAAAATAATAAAACGAACCACGAGTCCCAGAACATCTCACATGCGCACTTGTGGCATTTCCGATACTTGGACTGCTGGTGAACCAGTCTGGAGCATGCGCACAGAATCCAGACTGTCTCCACCAGCAGTCCGGACTACAACATGTGCCTCCACATTTACCCAGCAGTCTATGCAGTAATTCTAACTGCATAGACTGGAAGGGGATCGGACTGCAATGTCCGCAGGCAGAGTGGTCTCACGGGACAGAGAGAATGAGCCTTAGGTTCTCTCACAGGATGACAGCTCCTCGGGCACGGCAATGATGGTGCAGGATACAACAAAGCTTCGGACGTGCAGGGCAGGTAAGAGGTGTGTGTGTGTGTGTGTGTGTGTGTGTGTGTGTGTGTGTGTGTGTGTGTGTGTGTGTGTGTGTGTGTGTGTGTGTGTGTGTATGTTTGTGTGAGAGAGAGTGACTGAGAGAAAGAGAGACAGAAAGAGAGTGAGAGTGACTTTGGGGAAGCAGTCATTTCCTTCTGTGGAAATGGAAAATGTTTTGTCAAATGAATTTTCGTTAGAACTCAGTAGTGATAGCCTTTACCTCAAAGGTGAATGCCAGTTTCTGGGCAACTTCTGAATTTGACTCTGGCTCCAGCATGTCTCATAAAACATTGTGGATTCTCCTATATAATGATACTTATGGCATTGATAGGAGAGGGTGTTTTGTTTAATAGTCAGTTTATGCTTAAGCCTGCTATATCCTATAGAAAGTCTGCTCACATTTGTTTTGTGGAAGAAAGAAAGGATTGTTTAAAGACTGAGTTTTGTACTGGTTTCTGCTACAGGAACTACATTTTTGTGTTACAAATAAACTGTGTTGTTAACAAATGAATTGAGATAGTAGCACATACAGGAGTTAAAGGGACACTGAACTGCAACTCTCTGTCATAGATAGCACACTGCTGCCATGCATTTGTACTTGGAATGAAGAAACCTTTTATTTTGGTTATTTTCCCTTCAGTAAAACCTAATTCATCCATCCATCGATCTACAACCCCTTTCCCCATGTTTTGCACATGAGGTCTGGACTGCAACTCTCTGTCATAGATAGCTCACTGCTGCCATGTATTTGTGCTTGGAATGAAGAAACCTTTTATTTTGGTTATTTTCCCTTCAGTAAAACCTAATCCATTCATCCATCAATCCACAACCACTTTCCCCATGTTTTGCACATGAGGTCTGGGTGTCACTTCAACAATGAATGGTTTACAGCCAAGGAGCATACAGCTAGACTATTATTTCGGGGCATAGCTCTCCATCTCAACTGTCCATTGCCAATTTTACAGAATGTCCCCCTTATTTCTCTGTGCCTTTAGCTGACAAATCTCTAAGTATTTCAGGTAGTCAATAGTGTTGGTCATTAGAGTTTCAATCTTCTTATTCATTTTATTTGTTTATCATTTGTTGAATGGGTTAGTCACACCGGGCTAGTAGCATCAAATTGTGCTACCTGTTGTAACACTGACACGTTATGTTCCGAAAAGGCATGTAGATGCAAAGGTCTGTCTGAACTGGAGCTCTTTGATGAATAGTAAAGACAATTAAGGCTCAGATTTCCTAGCAAATTGCTTCATAGAGTTAACTGCACAAGGTTTAATTTCTTTCGATTTTAGCTGAGTTCTGAGTTTGATCAACTCATGCGTGTTTGTGAGTCCCTTTTTGTGTTTGTTCCCTAATTATTTTTGCCTTTATGCACAATTCTTGAGCAAAGAAGATAAGTGGTATTATGGTCTGTGACTAGTAAAATTGTTCCTTTCTCACAAATTGTGCATTGGAGTCAGTAAACAGTGTCAGTGATAGAATGTGAGTTTCGTTCTTAGTATCCTTCAGAAAAATGCTTGACAATGCAGAACTCATTATTATAGCTGCTTTTTTAAATATTTTGGGTCATTATGTTTAATCCCTGAGCTAAGAAGTTCCATAGAGCCAAAAATAATTATGTTTCTACCCATTAAAACCTCCCAAGCCCACCCAAACTCAAATATCAATGATCAGGTAGAAATACTGAAAATCAGGAACAGACTTTAACTATTGCTCTAATATATTTAGTTACTAGTATAAAAGATTTTGCATTACCAGGCATTTTCTGAATGCTATGAAGTCTGCAAGTCTCAGGGCTGTCATGGGTATTGAAATGCAGCTGGTTTCTTTGGTTGGCTTTGACAGCAGCATGCTGAAATATATTTCTGAGGTATTGTGTATGTAGTTTTTATTTATTTGATCGCAAGTAGAAAACTAATGTAAACACAGTCATAAAAGTGGATGTAATTGATGGTCGTGTGTGTGTGTATGTATAAAATGCCCCAGTTAATATGTAACTGGTGGTTAGAGAGAAGCTCAGGAAATAAACCTGCTGACTAGAGAATAACTCAGGCTCAAACCCTGCACCTTGGGAACGGGTAACAACAGCCTGAATTCCCTACTCATCACCACTTGTGAAAACTATTCAGATTTTTGCCTCATTTTTTATTCTGTTCTGTTCCTCATAAAATCTGTGGTTTTCTGGATGTTGAATTCACTAAATAATGACAGGCATTTGAATTTCAGACTTCAGATTCTTCATAAAGTACATGATAACACAAAACCTTTTATTCTAGCAATTTTCTAAGTTTATAAGATCAATATTTGAAATGTGTCCCTATTTTTTGGGATGTATTCCCCCATTATTGGCTTTGTCCAGGTGTTTTGTGCTAAGAGGTTGAGAGCTATGGTGAGAATGGAATTCACAGAATATGTTTGGGGGCTATATTCCCCCATTATTGGCTTCATGTGTTTTTGCTAAGAGGTTGAGAGCTATGATGAGAATGGAATTTACTGAATATGTTTGGGGGCTATACTCCCCCATTACTGGCTTTGTCCAGGTGTTTTGTGCTAAGAGCTTGAGAGCTATGGTGAGAACGGAATTTACTAAATGATAGCCATTTAAGTTTCAGTCTTCCTCTCTTTTAAGAAACAGCTGATTTGGTATAGTGGTGAGTTGTTCTGACCATAGTGCACAGGGTCCTGGGTTCAAGACGTGGCAATGAAATGCATGGTGATAACACAGCATTTTATTCTAGCAACTTTCCAAGAGTATACAAGCAATATTTACAATTTGTCCCTGGTGTCTGGGCTTTTGCCCCCCTCAATAAATTTTGGCTTTTTCCAGATTTTTTGTGCTGCAAAGTTGAGGGATACAGTTGAGTGTCATGTGGATTTTACAAGGAGCTGAGAGCTTCAGGGGAAGAGAAGTTTAGTGCTGTTTATACTGTGTCTGCTTGCATTGTTAGAAGCACAACAGGTAGTATACCTGCTTTTGATGCAGAAGGCTGTGGATTCTACCCCCTCAGTACGTAGATGCATTGCTGATAGTGTACTGTGTTGTAAAGGGGGTGGATGCTACAGTCCTGAGAATGTCCTGTTTGGCGAGGATACCTAGTAACAATGAGCCTGTTATCAGTTTGCCATCCATCCCTATTGCAATATCACTAGCTTATCATTTTTTTAATGTAACATAGGCAATTTATTCCTCAAGGGCAACAGGCACTTTGTTTGTAGATGAAACAATGAAATATAAAGCTTTTGCTAGCAGTAACCTCTTCATTAGTTACAGATCTCTTTAATGTGGAATTATTAGATGACTTTTACTTCTGCAGAGATTGTGTATATTTACTGATACTGGTGGATTGTAGAAGTTTGAGTAGACTTTTATGATGGAAGTATTCTGAATAGGACAATTTTGTCATTATTGGTGCATGCATTTTGTTTCATTGTTTACTGGAAAAATGTTCAAAACAATAAATTTAAAATGCCGTTTAACAACTGCACCGTATTATACAAGGAATATAATTTAATACAGCCAGGAAGGTGTATCAAATAACACATGTATGTTTCATGTGCAAGGGGCCTATGATTTGAAAACAGCCCAAAGTTAATCTTTATCTGCCACTGGGCAAATGTCTTTTCTTTGAATGTGGGTTCCAACACTTTTTCAATGAATGTGAATTTTGAGGGCAGAGACATTTTAATTCTATGTCTATTTTCATTGCGAGACTGCATTGCTTTGTTTAGCAGGTGTCTATTAGTGTTTGTGCTGTAAAATGTAAAATAAAACTTTCAAATGAAATCCAAATCATTGTAGAAGTAAAGCAGTACAGACATTACAGTGTTTATGGTAAATGGGGTGAAATAGCCAAGTAATGGGACATTGGAATGGCTGCCAGGTGGAGGCACCATTCAACCATGATTTTGTGAGGGGGGGAAGGGTGACAAACTCAAAGACAGCCCTGACTGAACTATACCTTTCAATTGTCCAGATTTTCACAGAATGAAAAGATTTTTGCTTCTTATTTTTGGTTTGTTCCTCAAATTTTGTGGTTTTCTGGCAAATCATTTAGGAATGAAGTCACTAAATAATGACAGACATTGAGTTTCAGACTTCATACCATTCAGAAAATTGCATGCTAAAGCAATACCTGTTTATCTATCAACTAAGTTTATACAAGAGCCATTTTTAGTACTGTTTATATGTTCCCCAATATATTTAGCCTTGTCCAGATTTCCTGCGTTAAGAGGTTGAGAGGTACATGCAAATAAATCACTTTATAGAATTAGGCATATCCAAACCTCTCAACTGTGCCCGATTTTGGCTCAAAATGTTGCTCTCCCCCCTAATAATCCCTCCACAAAATGGCAACTTTGGAACAAACTGAGGAGGGTTTACAATTAATAAATAATTGTAATGATCAGAGTTATAGATTACTTTTATTTCAGAAATGCATGTAGATTCTCTTATTTTGTCAGCTGCTCAAGTTAGCAGTACTAATATTAAAAACAGTGTCCCTTCTTTGACAGGTTCCTAGCTGTATTATATGGCTATTTTATATTTTTACATAAAATTTTTGGTCCAGTTTTCATAAAATTGTGGTTTTCTGGCAGATTAGTGGCAAATCATTAAAGATTGAAGTTAGAAAATAATGACAGACATTTTGAGTTTCAGATTTCATACACTTCAGAAAATTCATATTAATGCAATACCTACTATTCTATTATCTTTCTAAATTTATAAGATCAATATTTAAAAATTGTCCTTATTTTTGGGCTTTTGTCCCACTTCAGTGTATGGCTTTGTTTAGATTTCTTGGTCTGGGGTTGAGAGGTATGACAAATGGAGCCATCGCTGTCAGCAAGAGACATTTCAAATTGTTGCACCCCACTCCCCCATGTAGTGACTCTGGATGTGTCCAAGCAAGGCAAGGAGGAGTTATGCAGTATAAGTGTGCAGAGTATCCCGCCATCCAAGGTAGACACAAGTATTACAGTGGCTTTTCATCTGTCCTTGATTTTGAAGAATGTTCTGGTTTTCTGTCATGCTTTTATACTGTTGATTTATGCTTCTTATTATTCAGAAAATGTATGCTGTTGCAGTGTCTGTTGTCTGTGTTTAAGTAGCAATGCTTTAATGACCATCAGATATGCTTGTCTGAGATTGTAAGATGCAAGTAAGCTTTAGCAAGCATACTGTTAAAGAATTACCAATATTGAAAGCCTTTTTGTTGTTGCCATGCAGAGAATATTTACATAACTAGATAACGTATAAGCCTTAGGTATTGAAATGCATATGACAGTATTTGTAATAAAGGACAGGATTACAGTATTTTCAGAAGCTCATTACATTTGTTGGAGACATGCAGTCATCTTTGCAGGCTTTACCCATAAACTAAACAGAATGCCAATCTATCATCTGCGGTCCATATCCTATGTAGTAATCCTTTAAGTAATTTATCTGGAGCTTGTTTCTTGCTTGCTGTTCATTTTTTACTTTGATCCTGTTTTCCCCATGAAACAAGTAGATAGTTGTTGCCAGGCAGCAGGTCTTTTTTGGATAAGAAACATTTTTACAAGTGGGGGTATCACAGAGATTGCTACTTTCAGCATGTTACCTGATACTTTTATAAAGCTGAATATAAATTATAATAAGAACTGCAGTGCAAGGAGAAGTTGTTTGAGTTGAGTGCTGCTTGCTTTTTTTATACTTGATTTTGACTGGCATTCCAGTAATGTATTTAAAAAATAATTTATTTTTTCATGCCTCACAACCTTTTTGTTTCCATCTAGATATTAAGTAAGCTGTCATGTAGCCAATATTTTTTTCTTCTACCCTTCATTTTGTCTTGATTGGACTCTTATAATGACGGTTTGGCACCCAGGGCAGCGTATTTAATTAAAGTTCCAGTTTTTGTGGTTTTGAGCATAGCTCCACCCCTTTCTAGTTGGTCACACCCCTCCCATTAATCCCACCCATTCAACTGTCTCCTGCAGCCCCCCTTTGATTTGAAGTCACCAGCCGCCACTGGAATAGAACAGCAAGAAACAGAAGTGGAAAGGCTACAAGAGAAATTTCAATATCTGGAAGAAGATAAAATAGAAATTAAAGCTGAGTTGCAGCAGTAGAATCACATACTACAGGAACTAACAGACATAACAAAAGACAGGCTAAAATGATCTAGAAAATCTTTCATGAAGGAGTAACATTAGGATAATTGGAATACAACAGAGAGTGAGCAACAGTGAACTGGAGCAATTCGTAATGCAGCTGTTACATGAGAGATTTGTGCTACCTGGAAATCAAAAACTGCTAATAGAGAGGATACACAGAGTGTGTGATTGCAAGCAGCAGCAGAAAGCAGACCCAGGCATGTTTTGGCATGCTTCCATTCCTTTGGTGTAAAAAATGAAATAAGCAAAAATAATTAAAGTTATGTCATTTGCAGGGATGTTCATAAAGCTGCTTGAGGATTACTCAGAAACACTCTATAAGAAAAGGGAAAGCTATGCTGGAGATATTAAATGAATGGAGACTGAATGAAGTAGCTCCATGATTGAAATACCTTGCAATTCTCAAGGGTAACATATCAGTTTATGTTATATGCAGATGACTGCATGTTAATGCCAGAGGATGTGGTTGTAGGAATGGAGACTATAAGGTAGGCGTTCAATACATTTAAGGAAATTATGGGATTTAGGTGCAAGAATAAAATGACAGTGGTAGTGAAATTAAGAAAATGGAAGGGGGAATAGGAGAGATAAAAGAGACAGAGTTCCATGAGTTCCTAGGGCTCTACATTGTTGCACAGTGACAGACACAATTAGGAAAAATCTAGAGAAAGTTTGAAAAAGGTAAAGGACACTATCCAGAGGGGCCAGGGAGATTTATACATTGCTTGGAAAAATTAACACAAGGACGATGATACAATCAATAATCCTCCACCTTCTCTGCAACATACATATAGCCCCCCCCCCTTCCTGGGGACAAATTGCTGCATGCAAATGTAGAAAGGCATAGAGGACTGAGTTAATAACAGTAAGAGAAAACATATAAGTGGAGGGGGGAAGCAGACTGAATAGCAAAAGGGGGACATATCCCAACACATGCACTGACATACAACATCATTCACTGGATAGAAACAGATGAGATGGAAGGTAAATAAAAGACAGTATGCTAGAAGAAGACTTGGAGAGGCCATCTGGGATGCATGATTTGGGGTGAAGGGAACCCCAAAGAACTATGGGGGAACAGCAGAGTGAAGGCAAGGTAGGTAAGAAAAATGAAGAAATCTGGAGGAGAAGTAGAATTGCTTATAGGGAAGCTTTGGAATACAGAGAAAAGAATGGGGTGGAAAGATTTAAAAGAAAGGAGGAGTTAATACAGGATACAAAGTACCAGTGCCCCAATTGTGGAACTCCTTAGTATTCAGGGAGGCTTCAAAAAAGAATACAGAGAGGGCAACAGGAGAAAGAAATAGGGAGGAAAGGAGAGCAAAAGGAGAGAGGATGTCACCTCCCTTGGAGGAAATGGAAGAAGTCAGACAAGGTAAGAATGAAGCAGATTTATGAAGCACTAAGGGAAAGAAGGGACAAGGATAAAGAAGAGAGCATGAGTATGACTTGGGGAACAGATGAAGGAAGGAAGCAGTCTCAGGATACTACTAGAGACAATACAAGGAATGAGGCACATGCAGAAGGTATATAGAGTAGGAGATCAAAGCCTGGGAATAATGCATAGGTGGTTTCTAACCCCCATGAGATTGGTAAAGGAAGGCAGAAAGGGGGATAAGAGATGCTGGAGGAAGAAGCAGGAATGATGCATATGTTCTGGGACTGTGGGTGGGCACAAGAATTCTGAAAGGAGGCACAGGTGATTGAGGGAGACATATTTCAAATGGAAGCACAGCATACTTGCTAAAAATTTATATTGTCATAACGAAACAGGACATCATCTTGAAAGAAAGAGACTAGAACATTATCAGACTGCTGAACCCTGAAGTTAAAACATCATACAAAAGATTGGAGGGTGGCAAAACAGTACAGGAACAAGGATTACACAAGAGGTTTCTTGACGTGAGGAGAAGATGGCAGAGGCTGATTAAAATGTAGAAGGAAGGGGAGGGACAATGAAAAGACAATGCAAAGAAGTATTAGAGCAATACAAAAGTGAACATCACCATGATGAAAGGGATAGGGTAGAAAAGGAAGCAGCCAGCCACTGATGAGATATGGTGCCCAGTGCATGGGGACTGCATGTGAATGTAGTATACTATATGGAGTTAAATTATCAAATGTAAGCATCAGTCTTCAGTTGTGTTCAATGGAAAAGACAAGATAGACTGTAGTTAAGAATATAAACAAAATGACCAAGCCACCACCTGTGGAAATAAAGTGCACAATGCATATGGATTGTACTACAGAGGTGATATGATATGGAAATGTGTTTTGTGCAATAAAGTTTGACACTGATATATGTGTGTGTATATATATATATATATATATATATATATATATATATATATGTATATGTAAACTTTTTTACATTGTCCAAATAAGTCTCTTGTTTTCCATATCTTAGACTCATTAAATGTATTTCCCTCATAGAAAAGGAAATCTCTGACGTATTGATTACATCTCCAAAATGTTTAAAGTCCCATTCAACCTAAATGTTTTTTTAGTTCAACTTCTCTAACCCAGCTTTTTGTCTTAGCCATAATGGCATACACCACATATATAGGAAAACAAATGTTGTCTGTAATCATAATTCTTTCATGCTCAAAGTTTCTGTTACTTTTTAACAACTGCATTAATAAGCATAGCAAATAAAATTCCACTCAAAGGACATCCTTGCTTTAAACTACATTGTATCTATATTTCCCTTCCTAACCATTCATTAATCAGCAATCTGTTTATAAGTATTTGAATAACTGGACAGGAAATAATGAGACAACTTGGTCATGTAACCTATACTCTAACTATAGTCCACATAGTTTCATTGTTAATGGGTCTGATTCCAAAAGACTTGATCTTAGTCTAAGTGAACGAGAGCAGGCTAAGAGCAGGTGGTTTGGAATCTGATCCCTGTAGGAAGTCTGTTTACAGGTAGAACATATACAGAAGTAAGTCCCTTACACTAAGTGCAGGTAGCTTGGGATCTGGTCACTGTAGGAAGTGTGTTTATAGGTAGAACTTATACAGAAGTAAGTCACTTACACTAAGAGCAGGTAGTTTGGGATCTGGCCCCTGTAGGAAGCCTGTTTACAGGTAGAACTTATACAGAAGTAAGTCACTTACATTAAGAGCAGGTAGTTTGGGATCTGGTCCCTGTAGGAAGCCTGTTTACAGGTAGAACTTATACAGAAGTAAGTAATTTACATTAAGAGCAGGTGTTTTGGAATCCTGTCCCCTTAGGAAGCCTGTTTACAGGTAGGACTTATACAGAAGTAAGTCACTTACACTAAGAGCAGGTAGTTTGGGATCTGGCCCCTGTAGGAAGCCTGTTTATAGGTAGAACTTATACAGAAGTAAGTCACTTACACTAAGAGCAGGTAGTTTGGGATCTGGCCCCTGTAGGAAGCCTGTTTACAGGTAGAACTTAAAGTAAGTCACTTACATTAAGAGCAGGTAGTTTGGGATCTGGTCCCTGTAGGAAGCCTGTTTATAGGTAGAACTTATACAGAAGTAAGTCACTTACACTAAGAGCAGGTGTTTTGGAATCCTGTCCCCTTAGGAAGCCTGTTTACAGGTATAACTTATACAGAAGTAAGTCACTTACACTAAGAGCAGGTAGTTTGGGATCTGGCCCCTGTAGGAAGCCTATTTATAGGTAGAACTTATACAGAAGTAAGTCACTTACACTAAGAGCAGGTAGTTTGGGATCTGGTCCCTGTAGGAAGTCTGTTTATAGGTAGAACTTATACAGAAGTAAGTCACTTACACTAAGAGCAGGTAGTTTGGGATCTGGACCCTGTAAGAAGTCTGTTTATAGGTAGAACTTATACAGAAGTAAGTCACTTACACTAAGAGCATGTAGTTTGGTATCTGGCCCCTGTAGGAAGCCTGTTTACAGGTAGAACTTATACAGAAGTAAGTCACTTACATTAAGAGCAGGTAGTTTGGGATCTGGTCCCTGTAGGAAGCCTGTTTATAGGTAGAACTTATACAGAAGTAAGTCACTTACACTAAGAGCATGTGTATTGGAATCCTGTCCCCTTAGGAAGCCTGTTTACAGGTAGAACTTATACAGAAGTAAGTCACTTACACTAAGAGCAGGTAGTTTGGGATCTGGTCCCTGTAGGAAGTCTGTTTATAGGTAGAACTTATACAGAAGTAAGTCACTTACACTAAAAGCAGGTAGTTTGGGATCTGGTCCCTGTAGGAAGCCTGTTTACAGTTAGAACTTATACAGAAGTAAGTAATTTGCATTAAGAGCAGGTGTTTTGGAAACCTGTCCCCTTAGGAAGCCTGTTTACAGGTTGAACTTAGTAAGTCAATTACACTAAGAGCAGGTAGTTTGGGATCTGGTCCCTGTAGGAAGCCTATTTATAGGTAGAACTTATACAGAAGTAAGTCACTTACACTAAGAGCAGGTAGTTTGGGATCTGGCCCCTGTAGGAAGCCTGTTTATAGGTAGAACTTATACAGAAGTAAGTCACTTACACTAAGAGCAGGTAGTTTGGGATCTGGTCCCTGTAGGAAGCCTGTTTACAGGTAGAACTTATACAAAAGTAAGTCACTTACACTAAGGGCAGGTGTTTTGGAATCCTGTCCCCTTAGGAAGCCTGTTTACAGGTAGAACTTATACAGAAGCAAGTCACTTACACTAAGAGCAGGTAGTTTGTGATCTGGCCCCTGTAGGAAGCCTGTTTATAGGTAGAACTTATACAGAAGTAAGTCACTTACACTAAGAGCAGGTAGTTTGGGATCTGGTCCCTGTAGGAAGTCTGTTTATAGGTAGAACATATACAGAAGTAAGTCACTTACACTAAGAGCAGGTAGTTTGGGATCTGGCTCCTGTAGGAAGCCTATTTACAGGTAGAACTTATACAGAAGTAAGTCACTTACATTAAGAGCAGGTAGGTTGGGATCTGGTCCCTGTAGAAAGCCTGTTTACAGGTAGAACTTATACAGAAGTAAGTCACTTACACTAAGAGCAGGTAGTTTGGGATCTGGCCCCTGCAGGAAGCCTGTTTATAGGTAGAACTTATACAGAAGTAAGTCACTTACACTAAGAGCAGGTAGTTTGGGATCTGGTCCCTGTAGGAAGCCTGTTTACAGGTAGAACTTATACAGAAGTAAGATACTTATACTAAGAGCAGGTAGTTTGGGATCTGGTCCCTGTAGGAAGCCTGTTTACAGGTAGAACTTATACAGAAGTAAATCACTTACACTAAGAGCAGGTAGTTTGGGATCTGATCCCTGTAGGAAGCCTGTTTATAGGTAGAACTTATACAGAAGTAAGTCACTTACACTAAGAGCAGGTAGTTTGGGATCTTGTCTCTGTAGGAAGCCTGTTTATAGGTAGAATTTATACAAAAGTAAGTCACTTACACTAAGAGCAGGTAGTTTGGGATCTGGTCCCTGTAGGAAGCCTGCTTACAGGTATAACTTATACAGAAGTAAGTCACTTACACTAAGAGTAGGTAGTTTGGGATCTGGTCTCTGTAGGAAGCCTGTTTACAGGTAGAACTTATACAGAAGTAAGTCACTTACACTAAGAGCAGGTAGTTTGGGATCTGGTTCCTGTAGGAAGCCTGTTTATAGGTGAAATTTATACAGAAGTAAGTCACTTACACTAAGAGCAGGTAATTTGGGATCTGGCCCCTGTAGGAATCCTGTTTATAGGTAGAACTTATACAGAAGTAAGTCACTTACACTAAGAGCAGGTAGTTTGGGATCTGGTCTCTGTAGGAAGCCAGTTTACAGGTAGAACTTATACAGAAGTAAGTCACTTACATTAAGAGCAGGTAGTTTGGGATCTGGTCCCTGTAGGAAGCCTGTTTATAAGTAAAATTTGTACAGAAGTAAGTCGCTTACACTAAAAGGAAGTGGTTTAGAATCTGGTCCCTGTTGGAAGCCTGTTATAGGTAGAACTTACACTGAAGTAAGTCACTTACACTGTGATCAAATATTTCAGAATCAGAGCAGACTTGCACTGAGAGCATCTCTTTTTGAATCTGACCCAATTTTGACATAAACTTTTCCGACATCACAGATAGCCATTTTCCTTCTTCTCTTTCTATGCTAGCAGCCATTTTTATTAGTAGTAGTAGTACATTTTTTGTTACTCTCCCTTCTGTAACTTAAATGCCTTCCTAAAGAACTTTATGCATAATCTTGGCTATCTATTTCTGTAAAATATACCTAAATAACATATGGTCAGCATTATTTAATGTTAATGGTCTCCAGTTTTTGATATCTTCCTTCTCCCCATTTTAAATACAAATGTAATTATACCTGTAGAAATTGTTTCATCTTTTAAAACACAGGTTAACCACTCATTCAGTACATTAAAAAAAAAATCACTTTTTTCCTATCATCCAATGTCTTATAAAACTAATACCCAATACCATAAGGCCTAGGTATACATTACATTTATATCACTCATGGCTCACTGACAGAACCCACACTGTGAAAGTAGCAGACTCCAAATCAGACTTCAGACCAGTGACAAGTGGAGTACCACAGGGTTCAATCCTGGGTCCTCTCCTGTTTGGTATCTACTTCTCTGAAGTACAGGCTAACACAGAAGGTCTTTGGCTAATGAAGTTCGCAGATGACTGCAAACTAGGAGCCATAATCAAAACTGCTAATGATGTGGACATCCTACAAAAGGGCCTCACTGAGACAGAGACCTGGTGTCAAAGCCATGGCCTCAAGCTCAATGCCAAAAAGTGCATTGTCATCCCCTTTGGTAAAAACTCTGTATCCATGAACTACAACATAGGCGGTAGTATACTTAACACCAAAATGTGATAAGAGACCTTGGGACACAGGTAGACAGTAGTCTCTCCTTTGATAATCACATCACCACAGTAATCAGGAAATCCTTCTACATGGCACACCTCATCACAAAAGGTTTCTCATCCAGAAAAAAAGAGGTCATTGTTCCCCTCTACTCATCACTCATTAGACCCATTATAGAGTACAACGCCCCTTTTGGTATGTACCTCACAAGACATCTACAACAACTGGAAAGGCCACAGAAATACCTCACAAAGAGGATTACTGACCTCAAACAGATGCCATACGTAGACCATCTAAAAAAACTCCAGATTTACTCATATCGCCTACTCAGAGGTGATCTCTGCCTAACATACAAAGCTATGTCAAACCCAGAGCTGTTGGACATGATCCACTTAAAGAAGTCCCACTCCCTCCGAGCTACACCCTCTAGGGACCTAAACCTTGTCATCACAATAAACAGAACATGCTGGAGGGATAGATTCCTGTCCCAGAGATTTCCCATACTCTGGAATAAACTACCTATCTATATCAAACAAAGCTCCTCATTAGCATTCTTCAAGAAAAATCTTGATGATTGGATGGGAAATAGGAAATTCACCCCTGGGATCACTTCTGTGGCTCTGCACGACAGTGGCACAGGAAAATAATTTTCTTTGGTGGCAAAGGCCAGGGTACCAGCCTAGTACCTACCTTTGAACCTATGAACCTGTGAACTCAAAAATGGAATTCAAATCTTTTGATGTAATTTTTCACAAAACACCTTATACGGCAGTGTCATCTAATTTGTCAGCTTCCCGTCCTTCCATATTTAGTATTTCTTTTTTTGTACAGTTTCTCAATATAATGTTAAATGGTAGTTATAATATCATTCTAGTTATAGACTGTTTCCCCTTCTTCAGTTCTAATACCGTCTACTTTTCCTTCATATCTACAAACTGTTTTCCCTAAAAAGGTGGGACTGTTTCACTTTTACCTTGCAGCGAATATTTTTTTTATTATACAACATCTTCTTTTTTAATATTTCCATTTATATATCCATTTCTATTGCTACGCTTTTTTATTCTGCTTCAAACTCATATAATATGCTTGAGCAGCAGCATTATACTTTTGTTTTCCAAATTTCCAAAATAATGTCTTCTGTTAGAATGGCAGAGCACATTAGTGCCAAAGCAAAATAGTACTGGACTGCAGAAGGCTTTTCACAAGGAGGAAATAAATCGGAGATACCAGTAAAATACTGAAGTGACTACTTTGTGTTTTCTAAACTTCTTGTTCTCTGTATTGCTTTGTCATACTTTTGTAGCTGTTTTACATATTTCATGACCTGTCTTTCTCTTTATTTTGAAAGTTTATTTATCCTGTTACTTAGTGTGTTTCTAGAAGTAATATTAAGTTCATAAGTTAGCAATGTGTTCAAGCCTCATGGCATTCAGTGAGCAGTATGCCAGTAAATGTTGGATCATGTACCATAGCCACAATCCAGTTATCACTAGATTATTTACACCTCTGATATAGCCAGGTAATTTATTCTACATTTTTCCACCATTTGTGTTAAATAGCAAGTTCTATTATTTTTATTACAGAATTCTAAACAGAAATTTAAATGATGATGTTTGCATGTGTTTGGATTATTATACACTTCTAAACCCAACAAAGACTGAAGAAAATTTAAGTCAACCCCACTATCATATATCTCAACTGTCCAGATTTGCAGAATGTCCAGATTTTTCCCTAATATTTATGGTGTGTTCCTCAAAAGATTTGTGATTTTCTGGCACATCACTGGGATGATCTGAGGATTGAAGTCACCAAATAATGACATACATTTGAGTTTCAGACTTCAAATCCTTCAGAAAATATATGTTAACACAAACCCTGTTACTCTAGTAACTTTCTAAGTTTACAAGAAATATATTTAAAATCTATCCCTATTTTTGGGCCTTTGTCCCACCATTTTGTCAGTCTTTGTCCAGATTACTTTCACTAAGAGGTTGAGAGGTATGCTTGATATATCTATAATGCACGGGATAAATATATCTATAATGAAGGGCATAAAGACCCACTGAAACACATCTATCTTTATAGCATAACTGCTTAAGGCAAGCCTTTTTAAATTTACATTGTATTAACTCTATACAATTAAGTTGTCAATTATTAAGAGTACAGAATGCTATATTTTATTGCAAAATCAATCTAATATATACCTTAAATAACCTTGTTAAGATCATAACCTCACTTCTTATAAAGTTTGTGCGAATCAAATTCCTCTACCTTATTACAGATGGCTCTCACATGATTTCAAAACAAAAAGAGGAATTGATCAGTACACCAAGATACTTATATTCACTAGTTTCCAATACATCAAATGCAGACAGTGTAATGGATCTCCTTAATTAGTGTTTGCCAAAATACATACTACACTTTTTCATACTAAATGAGAGATGCACTGTACTAGCCCACTCACCTAAGCATAAAAAATACTTATTAATATTATTGAAATAACATTTATTATTAGCAAAATAAATAAATACATAATTTTACAATTGCTGGTATAATTAACCAGCCAACAATGATCATCACAATGATATTAAACAGCAAAGGCCTGAGCACAGATCCCTGAAGAACAATTGATCTCATCCGTGCTGGACCAAATTATTTTCCATGAATCACTGCTCTTCAGGTTCTGCCTCTGAGCCAATGACTGATGCATCTACATAAATATTGATTAACCTTATATTATTAAATCCAAACACACTCCATGGAAAGGAGAATCAGCCAACAAAAAATGAATAAAAAAACGAAAACTTTTATTTAACCACAGAACCTTATATTGTTCCAAAACCTAGTCAAAAGTGTGGAATGATAGTAAGTCAAAAACTTTGGTTAAATCCAAATAAATTACATCTGCACTTATTCACATTTCCATAGTTCTAGAGATGTAATCATAAAACCTTGAAAAATTAGTGAGTATAGAACAGCCTTTCAAAAAACATGTTGAAAGATATCAAACAATGCAAGATAATTTTCTTTAATTATGGTTTCACTAATACATATCTCAAAGCAATTGCATAATATTGGTATTAGACTTACTAGATAATAATTTTATGCTTCTACCTTATCTCAGGATTTAAAAACTGGAGTAACTAATGATTCTATTCAAGAACTTGGTATATATCCATTATATATCTTAGAATTAAATGCCCAAATTAATATACTCACTAAATAATCTTTTATATTAATCAACAAAATTCAAGAAATATGATCTGGACCACTCAGTGTATTGAATTTAATTTTATTTAAGGTTCTTAAAAATCTCTTTAGTAATATTAGAATATTTTGTTTTACAATCAATTCTTTCTTCTAAGGATCGAGAACAATCATTCACATCAATGCCAAAACCAGTAAAATTCTCATTAAATTATTAGCCATCATTTCATGATCACTAATCACTGATCAATCTGCATTCATTCCCAAAGGAATTAATGTATTTATAACTTTTTTGGTGTTTGTATGATTATTTGCCACACAATTTTCATATTTTATTTTTTCATTTCTTATATTTAAATATAGTTCTTTTACTTCTCCACCCTAATTTTTATTAAACCTACATGGAAATCTATGGTAGACATGAGAAACCATCTTTTTCCTATTAAATAATCTGTTCAGAAGAAAATTCCACCATACCAGGAATTTATTTTTGGAATTTACTGTTCTATAGCAAGTTGTCCCAGCCACACTGTTATACAACAGAAATGCTATATTATCATATCTGTTCAGAAGAAAATTCCACCATACCAGGAATTTATTTTTGGAATTTACTGTTCTATAGCAAGTTGTCCCAGCCACACTGTTATACAACAGAAATGCTATATTATCATAACATTCACTAAATGACTCAGCCATCTCTATCCAACCCAAACATAAAAAATATTATTTAATTAATAATAAACAAACCATAATTATCTTTGGTCCATATTCTTGGTTTACCTTAACAACTATTTCAAATGAAAAAGAGAAATGATCAGATAATCCTAAAGATATAAGAAATCCAAATATTTCCAATTAAATTGGTTTCAATTAAGTTTGTTCCAGAATCATTTGTGTAATATTATGACACTCAAAAATCTCAATAAATTCTCTTTAACAACTATTTCCTCCTTCATTTTCTTGCCAATCAATGGCAGATAATTAAAGTCACCTATCAGTACCAGGTTTCTATAATCTAAATTAATATTTACTTTAGACAGATAATCATAGTGAGTATCTAAATTCATTGTAGGTACAATAAAAAATTATCGAAGTTATAGGATCATGCAACAATATTTCATAAGCTTAGACTATTATAAACTCCAACTCAGCAATAGTCTTTACAAGATTATAAGAAATTGAATTTCTAACCCATAAAGTTATGTCTGCACCTCTCTTGCTTATTCATAAGCATTCAAATGTTGTATCCTGTTATTTGTAAGTCAGATCAATTTCATGACTTAGTAACATCAATAAACTCATATCCCTCAGAAAGTGCAGTACATTTTAACTCACTTCCTTTGTTCCCCAAGCTTTGGGCATCACAATACAAATATTTCAAAGCTCTATTACATTTCCTGTTTCTATTGCACAAATAAATCTGCTCATGTGGGGACTTAAAATTTTTTAACACAATTCCTAAACAAGCCTGACAGAACCTTAGATCCTTAATAATGAAGAATGAATTCCATCTCTTGAAAATCTTTTTTTAATCATAGCATAGTTTTCTCCAGTTTTTATTAATTTAATATTGTAGACAAAGCACAGTTGTCTTAGACAATTATTAAATAATTTTGCCAGCGACCACTGATATTCCAACTAATGCAAGCTAGGAAGGATTTCATATAATACAAACTGTAGATTTAAAGTTTCAAAATACTCAGTTACAGCAAGAATCACATTTTTCATATTATTTAATGGCATATACTGTACCTTAAATCATTAGTACTGCCTTGCAAAATAAATTTATTATAGGTCAGTTTAATCCTTGTTAACCATGGTAACAAATCTAAAGAATCAAATAACTTCAACACTGGCAAAGAGAAAACAGTAATATACTCTTCATTTAACTGTGTTATCTGACTAGCAATGCATTTTACGTGTGAGTCCCTATTTACCATTAGTTCAGAAGAGCATCCTCTTCCACTGTTATTTGTTATAGAAATAAAACCAGACTCTTTGCTGTGTCTATTAATATCTTTATATTCAGTAATTAATCCTCCGAGACTTTTTAAGCCTTCTTACCCTTGAGATCTCTTGCCATCCTTCATTCAGCTCACTAGTACAATTACTAATATCATCAGACCAGGGGTTATATGAAATATTACCAGTTAAAGAAGATTTTCCTGCATACTTCTTGTGTTCAAAATGGCAGCCTCTTTTCTAGAATGAATCAAACTTTGATGTTTGTTTATAGTAGATGAATTTTGTTCAGCTTCAGATTTGTTTAATACCTTCTTAGAATTAGAAGACAGAGAACTCTCTAATGGTGTAATCCTCTTATGTAAAAAATTAATATACCATCAACGATAGAACGGCACCAGTAATTTATTGATATAAAACAACAAAGATGAGTGCTTTGTCTCAAACAAGAGACTTCATCAGATCTAAAATAATATAATGCTTGCTCACAATTTATAGCTACACTATGTTGCTATTAACCAATTAAAACAATAAAACAATAAATTTAAAGAAACACTCTTAGTCACTTAAAATGGTATAAAATCAACCATTCAAATAGAAAACATTCTTTATAATAATAGCAGCTTTTTCTTTAAGAACAGGTTTCACAGACACATATTCATTTAAACCAGGGGGCAGAATGGCATTTAATCTAAGCTGCTATATCAGTTCTCTTTTCAAAAGCATAAGCTCCCAATCACCACCTCTAAAGTTCTTTTTAACCACCTCTAAAATACCAAAACTATACCCAGTGTAGTTTGAACAATTCCAAGAGTGCTTATATAAAGCATTAGTCTCTTTATTTGTCCTGATATCCTAAAGATGTTCATAGATCCTATTTTTGAGTGCCCTCTCAGTTTTACTTATATAGAAAGCAGGGCATCCACTACAGTTAGCCAGGTATACCAATTTTTTAGTTGCACAGTTCCCCTTCATAAAATAAATTTTACACCCCAACCCACCATACTTGGGGGTGATGAATTTATATTGGAGTGTGGTGTTTTGGTAATCCTCTTATGCTTCAAGCTAGCCTTTCAAGCAACAAATCATTCAACCATCCATCCATCTACAAACCCTTTTTCCCATTTTTTGCACATGGGGTTGGAGTGTCACTTCACCAGTGACAATCATCTAGAGCCAAGATTTACATCACTGGGTGGCTAGCTCCTACACAATATACCCATTCACACCTATGGCCAGTTTAGGGTGTCCAGTCCACTTACTGCATATCTTTTGGTATATGGGAGGAAACCTGACATCCAGACTGCAAACAGAAGGCACCCCAGTTGAGAATCGAACCAGGGAGCCTCTTGTGAGATGGCAATGCTATCTGCTGTGCCACTGTGCCACCCACATCTTTTCTATGATCCAAGTTTCTTTTCCTATACCTAGTATCAGTTATACCAATGTCAACTTTTGTAAGAAAAGACTGAGGAAAAATGTTCCCTATCATATTTCTCCATCACATAGTTATTTCTATATTTTGAAACATTAGAACAATCAGATTTGGATTTGTTAGTACAGGAACTCACTTTACACCCTTTATTACAGCATGTTATAATCATCTGCAAGCATACCTGAAAAATAGGGAATAATCAATGAGTTATTAACCAAAACTTTGGAATTAAACAAATCTCATTTCTTAGATTGTTCACATCATTCCTATTGACAGATAAAATTACCTCATTTGAAATAACATTTGATAAACTAAAATTTTCTATTAAATTTGTAAATTAGAAAGATTTACTAAAAATTATTTTCTAAAAAGAAAAAAAATCTTCTTTTTCTTTACTTTATTAGTATTCCCAGCTTTCTTTTTCCTCTTAACAGGAGTATTAACTGACTTAAAAAGTAAACTTTTCCCATCTTGCTTTCAACCTTGATCCTTATTTAACTTCTGATTGATCAAACTTACCTTCTTTGTTTCCTTCATTACTTTCACATTATTATTACTTTTTATATCTTAATGCTTCTACTGACAGATTTAAAAAAAATCAGAAACAGACATTAATCCTATTCCATTACTGCACATAGATTAAGTTTGAGAATCAAACAATTTACTATTTAAAATTAAACTTAAATCTTCCAAACATTTACAATTAATACACGTTTGTTCTAAACCAGAATTTATTAGCAATACCCCACAAGGTATACATTTACCCAAATATTTCTGATCAATCAAATCTTCAAGAACATATACATTTAAAGAATCTATAATAATCAGTTGCAACCTTGTATGCTTTAATCTAACAAATAGCTAAGTTGTTATTAACCTATAACTACTTAAATGCCATAATACTGAAGCACCATCAAACAGCAGAATATACCATCTACTCAACAGCAGATCTGTTATAGTTCACAACACCATCTCAGATAGGAAGCCCCCCCCCCCCCCCACCACCACCACATCCCTATTAAACACCATGTACTGTCCCTGGTTTACAGCTAAATAAAAATTAAAAAAACATCAATCACCTGTGTACTTAAAACAAGAAAAAGAGTTCACAGTACATAAAGCAACACCAAACAGCACCACAGAAAATCCCTGTAATATAATTCTACTAGCATCCCAGGTCTGGGTCACTAATTTAGCTTCAGCAAAACTGAATGCAGTTTTTTTCTTGTTTCATTCTTGTATTTCCTTTATTTAGTTAGTTATCAACACTGTTGTTGTTTTCAACTTACCATCACTGTAGATCTGTTGTGTAACACCTTTTAATTATTTATTTTATTAATTAATTTATTTATTTTACATTTGTTGAGTGTACTGGTTCATGGACCCTTTTCGGTTATAACCTAGACTAAATAGGCAAGCGATTACACTGGTGGAGAAATGCCTTATGATAGTATTATTATAGCTCAGTTTAACATTTCTGTATTATTGTATTGATTATGACATTATTCATGATGATAAATTGATGCAACAAATAGTAACCCACATTAAGATGACATTAGAGATAGCACATTGGTGAAGGTACTCTGCTGCAAATAGTTTCACAGTCATTGCAAGACATAGCTTGGACATTTATAACAGAAATACAAGAATAAACCTGAGTAGTGTTATAATCTATGTAGGCTAAATACCACCAGTGGTTTCACTTTGGTTCAACGGAGCTGTCATGTTTACTATGGTCATATATTTACAGGCGTATCTCTAGGTGGGTGATGAGCTGTTAGGATGGGGCACAAAGATACATTGCTATTGTGTTATGTTCTCTTTTTATCACAACTTGTTGAAACATTACTTTTCACTATCAAGTGTTTCTTCAGGAGCTTTCTGAAAGTTAGTATTGCTGGCATCTCAGTTGTTTTGTGGAACACTGTTCTATGCTGAAGGGCTTAGTTCTGTGTAAGCAACATTAGTCCTTGCATAAAATAAAATATGGGTCTTCCTTTACTTAATCTATTGCTATTTATTGAGTTGTAGTTTATTGTGTAATGGGGGTAATGGTTGTCATGTATTAGTTTTTATGTTGGTGTATTTTGAAGAAGAGTGGCTTTAGCCTTTGATTGTCATACAATGGTTCTGTTTTGGAGGGTTTAGGTTAATAAATCTGAGTATTTTATATTTACTGGTTTGTAGTAATTTGATATTTTGTACTGACTGTAAAGAGATAATTGGTCAGAGCCATAAAAAAAAACTGGTGCACAGGGGAGGCTGGCAGGGGTGCCAGTTGTTTGGGGTGAGATTGGCAGGTGTTGCTGTGAGAGTGTAATACTGGCACTGTGTTATGAAACTATGAGAATATTGTTGCTTCATGAATAAAAAATGGGTGCTGATACTATATGTGTTGTCACAGCTGAAGCTCTAAAGCATTCAATGTGTGTGGTGATGCGTTTCTTAATTTATTTATTTTATTTGATTACCTGGGAAGTCAGACTTCAAACCCTTTTCGGTCAAGGCCCAGGGAGAAAAACTCCAACTGACATAAAATAGCAGAAATATACAAACATAAGAAACATATAGCTTACAGAGATGGCAAATATCTCAGTTAAGACAAAAGGAGTACAATATAATCTATATTTACATATAATGTCCAGAGCTGCATTCACATTGCAATATAGAGTACACGGTTTCATTTTCTTTACATTATTCCATTAACAGTGATGGAAATCTATGTGCAAACTTCACTTTTAGAGTCATTGATGGGGTACAATATGATCAATATTTACTTACAATATACAGGACAAATGGGATACAATATAATCAGTGTTTACATACAATATACAGGGCTGCATCCATGTTGCAGGATACGCAGTTGCATTGTTATTCTATTATACAATTAGCTGTGATGGACATCTATGCAGAGTTTTAGACTCACAAAGAAATATTCTGTAATAATATTGCAAGAGATGGTGATAACTGTAATAATCCATTTGTGTGAGTAGGAATTAGTTTACAAATTGTTTTTGTTTCACCTTCACAGAAGGAAAGAGTGGACAACAGATTTTAGCCCACAAGAAAAAAAATTAGGCAGAAGTATGGGAGGGCTATCTGTACTAATGAGGGGTAAAGTGGAGTTTAGCCTGGGTAATTTCAGGGGAACATGCAGCAGTCAGTTGTATTTAAAGGATTTTAGGTTGTGAATTTGAGAGGGAGGGAAATGGAGAGCCCCTTTTTATAGATGTAGTTGGAGTACGGGGAGTCTGCTGTTGAGCTGTTTGATTTAGTTACTAGTAGCTGCTGTTTCTGGAGTGCAGAATTCTATTATTGGAGTAGTCCATGATTACGCCATTTACAGATGAAAAATGCTGTTGGTTCATTAATGAGAATGTGAGGAACCACTAACTGTGAGAAGGTTAGGAGTCTATATCATTTTATCAAATTGCTATTCAGAGAATAGCAATTCATTGAACCTCTATTTAGAGAATTGCATTTCAGTGAACAATGAAATCTTTCCCAAGGTAAGAAAGCACTTGGCCAACATCACAACTTTGCCCTTTTCCCCACCATAGTGCAATCTCCAAGTTGGCATATGTAGTTGGGGGGTGTTGGTGTGCAGCCCCACTTTGGGTGTGCATTGAGGGCAAAGGCCCCTACCTTGGGTGGCTTTGATTTTGTGTGGTTTCTGTTTCAGTGTGCCTTTGGTGAACTGCTTCCTTACCCTGGGAAAGATTTTGCTGTTCGCTGAAATGCCATTCGCTAAATAGTGGCTTGATGAATTGCTATTTGCTGAATAGCAGTTCGATAAAATGATATAGACCTGAAGGTTAGATCATTCTGTCTAATTTAACTATTTCAGGGCCAGGCAATGGTGAGTTCTATAAGGTAAGGTAGCTGCAAATCTAACAATTTTATTATAGGATTGTTCTAGTTGACCTTTCTGTGTAGATTGTATGTTTGTAACAATGGGAGCGGCATTCAAGAATACAGAAAGAAGGTAGTTTAAAGCAATGTGTTTTATAGGGTTATAAGTTAGATATCGTTTGATCTTATAGCGAGCAATGCTTTTTTCTGTTTTTTTTAACTGCTTCTTTTATGTGAATTTCATTTGTTATGCTTTTATCTTTGATTATGCCTAAATGTTTGGTGTAAGGAACAAGTTCAGTTTTTGCACTGTTTGGTTAGGTTATGTTGAAAAGTACTTTTTTGTGCAGCCAATTATTTTGGAGTAAATAAAATTAATTTACTTTTCTTACAGTTTAGAAGTAATTTAGAGTCTGTTATCAATGTTTCTATTGCGATAAAGGAATCTTGAGCAATTTCTTGTAATTTTGACAGTGTTTGGGCAGAATATATTAATGTGGAATCATCCACATACTAGACTAAAGAGGTGTGCTTATTTGCTGTGTGCAGGTAATTCATGAATATATTAAAAAGTACAGTGTCAAGGATGGATCCACAGGGAGCACTGCCAGTTATAGGAAAGAAGAATGAGAATGCAGTTTGCCTTTCAGCTGACGGACATCTACTGGATAAGCATATTTGAAATCAGGCACGTGATGGTCTAAGGTGCACAGTTTCTGTAATTACTTTTGTTGAGATATCAAATCAAATGCCTTTGATAGGTCTATTAAGAGTGCCGATACCAGACTGTCTGCATTTCTAAGTAGGTTTACAGTGTGGATAAAATGGAGAAGGGCAGCAGTGGTACTGTGGTGAGTACAAAATGTTGAGATTGTGATCGGGGGTTATTTTCAGTGGTATAACTGAATAGCTGGTATCAGATACATTTCTCAAGGATTTTGGACAGTGGGGACAAAACAGCTATTAGTCTTCGGTTTGAGATGTCTGTGGTTGTGCCTCCTTTATGTAGATGTAAGATGCAAGATTTTTGAGCTATTTATTAAAATGTCAATTGGATATGCTAGGGCATCAGCTGCAATTGTGATATAATCAGCTGGTATATTCTCTAGTTCTAGGGTAACTGGTTTTAGCTCAAGTAGATATTTCTTAATGCAAGATGTTGACACAGGTTTGAGGGTGTGAAGTAACTGTAGTAAAGTTGGTTGTTACACAGTTTCAGAGTGGGGGAGAGCTTTCCTTTTTTATCAGCTTTTTGCTTCTCAGCTTGAGATGAGGGGGCACCAGCTTGTAGAACTGCACAGGGCATAAGATGACCCATGGCTCTGTAATTGGTAATGCATATTCTAATCTGCTGGCAATCAATTGATTCCAACAGATTTTCTGAATTCTAATGTCAGCAAATGTAATATGTTATAGGCTGCTTTTAACTTCTGTAGTATATTTATTGTTTGGGTTCTAACATGCATATGGATTCAGGATACATTCTGATGTAAAATTAGTTCTAAATAGTTGTGTATGGTCACCAGAGGGAGTTTTAAACTTGTGGGTCATTCAGGTTTTAAGGGCTCTATTTGCATTAATCTTTAAGGTGTCCTAAATAACATGGCTGTAGAGTGTATAAATGTGTTTTATTCATTTTCAGCCAATTCTGTAATGTTTACATGTAATCTTTCAGTGTGTAATTAGTTCAGGGATAGTTTTTCTTCCTTTGGTTAGGACAATATCATATGCAGTTCAGGTCGAAGAGTTGACAGGGAAGGTCATTTATAAATATGGAAAATAGAAGTGTGTGTGTGTGTGTGTGTGTGTGTGTGTGTGTGTGTGTGTGTGTGTGTGTGTGTCGGGGGGGATACCAAACCTTTAAGAACATTGGGTTCAGTATGTTTTTGATTGGTGATTACAGTGAAAGTTCTATCTTTGAGACATTGTGTAATCCAAAGACACCTTCAGAATCCATATTTGGAAAGTCTTTACAGGAGATTGAAAAGAAATAAATGTTGAAAGGACTCCAGTTGCAACTAAACAGCTTCAAGAATTTATTAAACTATAAAAAGCCAGTAAAATAACGTGAGCACTTTCGTCTCACCAGAGACTTCATCAGAGAGGCCTGATGAAGTCTCTGTGGTGAGACCTGTTGTAGTAACTGCAATATATTGGCTTATTATAGGTCATTCACTTTTAATTATCACACAGGCTAGAAAGCATTAACACTCATACTCACCAGAATGTGCAAAGCTCCCTTATGTATAACACATACAATTCTGCATATAACTTTGTAGCAACAGTTTCAGATTGTGTTCTAATTACAGACTTAAGTAATAAAGTATGCTGCAACACTCATTCATTGTGTAAAAGAAATAAACAGTAATCTTGCAATACAAGGATAATCACATAATGAAGTGCATGAATTAATGTAGGAGATGCAGGTAGGTATCAAGTATTGTAACAATGTATCGTCAGGTACATATATTACAATAAGTTTCCTTACAAGAATAGCACAGAAATAACAAATACTTTTAAAACATTGGGTCGCACTCACTGTTAGTCTAAAAAGGTTTAATTTGTTGCACAGGATGTGATACCAATTGTGCATTTTCACCTAGAATGTTACATTGTGGAAACTACCAGTGAGTATTCTAAGCCATTTCCAAATGATTATTCAGTCTAAAAAATTTTTTTTCTGCTTCAGGATGGAGAGGGATGCCAATTTCACCCAGAAGAAAGCAGAGAGAGCAACCATGAGGACTCATTTCAGAGAAAAATACAGATTGCCAAAGGTAACGTGTTTGTATCTACCATTGAGATGCAGCAAACAGGTCAAAGAAGTTACTGATGGCATAATGTGCAAACCACATACCATGAAATCTAAAAACAAAGGCCATGAAAACAATAACAGCAGGTAAAAAAAATAACGTTAAAGTGAGATCTGGCAAGCAACTATACAATAGCAAAAGGTTAGACTTCTCAAGACTGTATTTAATTGATACTTATTACAAAGTTGTTTCTTATTTCAGTCAGTTTCATTCAATAAGGACTATGAATTAACTTTGAAATAAAACTTTCAAATATGAGATTTTTGTGAAAGTATTTATTTTCATTTTATGACTTATTGTAATGTTTAATTACCCTAGCTAAATTGTATTTCTTTATTGAATTTGAATTGGTTTTGTAACATTTACATTACATTGAATGATGATCATTTACATATATTTGGGGTTGGGGAAACATTTTTCCCATATTTACATGTGTCATCACCAAACTGAAAAATAACAATCTTGTTGTATCTCATTTGTGCTGGTTTTAAAATTTTCTGGAAAAACTTGATTGCTGGACAGATTCAGTGTCCCATGATCTAATTTTGATTATCTTTGCAATGGTTAAGTATTATATTACCACAACATGACCACAACATGGACTATATTTGATTATACCACTGTCAACCACTTTAAAGTATAATAAAAATGTTTCACTACCTTTAAGATTACTAATAAGTTCATAAAGCATTTTGTTGAATAGCAAAGTGCATGGCCAGTCACGTCTTCTATTTTTTCAAATCATTCTTAAGAAAACTGATGTATATCTGTTAGAAGATTAATGGGTATCTATTTCCACATAGCATTTTTCTCCATTCTACATAAGACTATATATAGCATCTTCTTTATAACTATTTTTATGTCGTTGTCTATGTATTAGTTGCATTGCATAAAGTCCACAATAAAATACTTAAAAAGAAGGGTACGGCTAAGCAATAAGTAAGAAAAGAAATTAAGAACTGTAAAATGGCGAACAAAACTAAAAAAAATAAAAAATTGGTTTGGGAAACCAGCAAGACAGTCCACAAAATTACTGAATAAACTATTTATTAAACTGTTTTAAGTTCTTTTCGTAAGCCTGACAGCAAACTTCATCAGAAACAATTTCAAATAAAAGGAACCCTTCTTTATAAAAGAACAGGTGATTAACATTGACCAATTGCTTCACTTTGTTTAACATGAATGGAAGCACCTTAAAATTAAAATGACAACTACGTATATAAAGCAAAAACAAGACTTCACTAATATATAGACATGCTTAAAAGTATTCACAAGACTCAATATTTTGAGCACTGGTAACCTTGACAAATTTTACATCCCTAGTACGTACAACCCTCCATTGCACCCGGTTTTGGAAATGTTTGAGCAGATCTGTGAACTAGACATTAGGCATGCTGTTAAGGTTGGGTTTAAGCATAAAGCTTCTTATAATATCAACAGAGATGAATGTGAATATTTGCACTATATTAAGTCACAGGGGTTGCGTTTTTGTAAACCGGATAAAGGAGGTGGTTTAGTTGTATTTAGCAACTTGGACTACCAGCAACGTATGAATGTATTATTGAATACTAGTGCATACGATATAAGTTCACGTTCAGAAGTTAATAAGGCATACAGCTTAATTAAGAACTGCCTAGAGGATATGTTTATTGAAGGTAGAATTGACCAGAAGATTTATAACTACTTGTCAACATTGTATCCTAGATACCCATGTATATTTGGCATCCCCAAGATACACAAGTGTATTGAAAACCCACCTCTGAAACCATTGGTTGGCATCAGAGGTTCACCAACTTACTCTTGTGCTAAAGTGGTGGATGCTATTTTGCAAAAACATCTATGTCATGAGAAACATATCTGTAAGGACTCATGGACATTTTTGAAAAAGATCGAGGCCTTAGAATTTAATGTGAACTTTAATTTCCTCCCTATTGATGTGAGAGATTTATACACTTGCATCCCTCATGAGATAGCTATAGAATGGGTAGTTCTTATGTTAAAGAAAAACAATGCTACAGTTGCAGAAATCAGTTTGGTCGCAGAACTTATTTACTTAGTACTTTCAAACAGCTTTTTTATGTTCCAAGACCAATTTTATTTGCAAAAAATAGGGGTAGCAATGGGGTTTCCTTGCGGAGCTAGTGTTGCAAACCTTGTTATGGCTTACTGGGAATCAGAATACATGTTTAAAAACAACACACTTTGTGATTCTTTTGTTTTTTACACAAGATACCTTGACGACATCTTTATTCTCATTAATGGAGATGAACGTGACAGTGTGCAAGTGTTGGATTATTTCAATAGCACCACTCACTTCCTACAATTTATCTCTACATTTAATACTGACATTATAGTGTATTTAGACATTTGTCTAGTGAAAAACTACTCTGTTAGTAGTTTTGTAGCAAAGATATATAGGAAAAACACGTACTCCAATACGTTTCTACACTTTTCCAGCAGCCATCCTTTTTACCAAAAGAGGTCAGTTATCAAAGGTCAGTTAGTGAGGGCCTCAAGGAATGACAAGCTTAGATGAGGACTTCTTTGAGGAATGCTCTACTCTGAAAAGTATGTTTATGCACCGTGATTATCCTGAACCACTTTTGAACGCCCTTATTAAAGAGGTTAAAGCTAAGAGAGCGGACAAGGTGTATATACCACTTTTAAGTGTAAAAACCCCACTGACTCCTACTGGCTCTTACAAGGAAGTTGATGAGCATATAGATACCAGTATTAGAATATCGAATAGTGAGGCCAAGAATGTCACGCCAAGTTTCATTACTACATACACTACACACGGCTACTCATGTATTGGTATTGGACAGAAAAACTGGGATCTATTTAAGATGAATCCTAACATTTATTCTAAAGTAGGTGAGTTCCCTAGAGTGACATTTAGGAGAGGGATGAACCTTAAAACCCTCTTAGAACAGCAATATACCCCAGTTGTACGGTGTAATGGGATGAACAAGTGTGAAAATTGTAACTACTGTAAATTCGTGGAAGTTACTAATACTTTTAAGATTAATGGTACAGTATATAAACTTAAAGGCAGATTCAACTGTAACTCAAGTGTTGTCATTTATTTAGCTAGGTACTAATTCTGTCCTGCTTTCTATATAGGAAAGACGTAGCATAGGCTCCGAGACAGAATTTATGAACACCAATATGCTATTAATAAACGCAAACTAGAGAATGCTCTAGCTAAGCACATTCTTGCTAATAAAGATCATGCTTTTATAGGTTTATTAGTATTGAACAAGCCAAGTATGACAGTAGGGGTGGTCCTAGACCACTAAAACTAGAAGAACTTGAATTAACCTGGCAAGTGAGGCTGAATGCCTACAACCTTCCCGGGTTAAATGACTCATGTTCCATCAGTAGTACCTTCCCGGGTTAAATGACTCATGTTCCATCAGTAGTACCTTCCCAGGTTAAATGACTCATGTTCCATCAGTAGTACCTTCCTGGGTTAAATGACTCATGTTCCATCAGTAGTACCTTCCCGGGTTAAATGACTCATGTTCCATCAGTAGTACCTTCCCGGGTTAAATGACTCATGTTCCATCAGTAGTACCTTCCCGGGTTAAATGACACATGTTCCATCAGTTGTATCTTCCCGGGTTAAATGACTCATGTTCCATCAGTAGTACCTTCCCGGGTTAAATGACACATGTTCCATCAGTAGTACCTTCCCGGGTTAAATGACACATGTTCCATCAGTAGTACCTTCCCGGGTTAAATGACTCATGTTCCATCAGTAGTACCTTCCCGGGTTAAATGACTCATGTTCCATCAGTAGTACCTTCCCGGGTTAAATGACTCATGTTCCATCAGTAGTACCTTCCCGGGTTAAATGACTCATGTTCCATCAGTAGTACCTTCCCGGGTTAAATGACTCATGTTCCATCAGTAGTACCTTCCCGGGTTAAATGACACATGTTCCATCAGTAGTACCTTCCCGGGTTAAATGGCTCATGTTCCATCAGTAGTAGCTTCCCGGGTTAAATGACTCATGTTCCATCAGTAGTGCCTTCCCGGGTTAAATGACTCATGTTCCATCAGTAGTACCTTCCCGGGTTAAATGACTCATGTTCCATCAGTAGTACCTTCCCGGGTTAAATGACTCATGTTCCATCAGTAGTACCTTCCCGGGTTAAATGACACATGTTCCATCAGTAGTACCTTCCCGGGTTAAATGACTCATGTTCCATCAGTAGTACCTTCCCGGGTTAAATGACTCATGTTCCATCAGTAGTACCTTCCCGGGTTAAATGACTCATGTTCCATCAGTAGTACCTTCCCGGGTTAAATGACTCATGTTCCATCAGTAGTACCTTCCCGGGTTAAATGACTCATGTTCCATCAGTAGTATTCTTAAACTGAAAAGTTTACAGAGGTTTACTAACGTGCTGTTAAAAGCCTTGTTGTAAATTGTTCAAATGTATAAGCCGTCTTTATGGTTCTTAAATACTGAGTCTTGTGAATACTTTTAAGCATGTCTATATATTAGTGAAGTCTTGTTTTTGCTTTATATACGTAGTTGTCATTTTAATTTTAAGGTGCTTCCATTCATGTTAAACAAAGTGATGCAATTGGTCAATGTTAACTACCTGTTCTTTTATAAAGAAGGGTTTCTTTTATTTGAAATTGTTTCTGATGAAGTTTGCCGTCAGGCTTACGAAAAGTGCTTAAAACAGATTAATAAATAGTTTATTCAGTAATTTTGTGGACTGTCTTGCTGGTTTCCCGAACCACTTTTTTGTTTTTTTAAGAAAAGAAATTAACTTGTTTGGCTCTGTGTCAGGCATTAGCTGAGGCATTTATGTTAATTTGTTTTCGTTTTTTTTCGTTTGTTTTCTTTTAGCCTGCATCTGTTCCATAACCTGGCACTATAACCCATGATCATTCAAACACTTACCGTTATGGTAACTTTACTTGCACTAGTGTACTATATTCTTCATATCAGTCACTGCTGCAGTATCCTAAGCTATATGGGTAAATTACGATAGCTTAGAACAACCGAGAGGTGGAAGAAGAAAGGTCCAAAGTAGAATGGTCCCTAGGAAAGTCTGACCTAGACCTGGAGAAGGAATCTAGCTTGTAGTGCTTTGTAAAAGTATGTACAGATGACCAAGTTGCTGCTTCTAGAATATGTCTAGAGTCCATTCCTTTCCAAAAAGCCATAGATGAAACCAAGGCCCTGATATAATGTACTTTGACCCTGCCTAGAATAGTTTTCTTGTGGTGGAAATAACAAAAGGGAATAGCTCAGGGCAACCATTTAGAAATAGTCTGCTTTTAACACAGGTTTTCCCTTCTTAACTTCACAAGAAATGAACAACTGATCATAAGTTTTAAAAGATTTTTTTTTCTGTCAAGATAGTAGCTGAGGTGTCTTTGGACATCCAAGATATGAAGTATCCTTTGTCCTTTATTTTGGGGTTCAGGAAAGAACACAGGGAAATGGATAGTCTGCCTTAAAGTAAACTTGGATAACACTTTAGGCATAAAATAAGTAGTAGTCCTTGAAGAAACGTTATCTTTCAGGAAAAAAATGAGATAAGGATGACCCACCAAAAAGCTTGTAACTCATATATTCTTCTTGCGGAGGTCAGAGAAACCAGTAAAATTGTTTTTCATGTTAAGAAACTTAACTCAGCCAGATGAGCTGGTTCAAATGAAGCAAGTGTTAGCTTCTCTAACACAAAATTGAAATCACAAGAAGGAGCCACCAGTTTTCTTGCAGGTCTCTTAAGCAATACCCCTTTCAAAACCATTGCTGAAATGGCTTGTAAATGAACCTTGGTAGAGGAATAAGATAGACCATAGCAAAGAAGCTCACACAAATATTGTAAAACGAGATGAACACTTGCCCTGAATAGGTGCCGGTTATGTTGTTGGCACCAACTAGAAAACCTTTTACATTTGCTAATATATAGTTTACTAGTAGCAGGCTTTCTTGCCTCCAGTACCTGCTGCACATCATCAGAGAACAGGTCTGTAAAAGGTATTAGGACCCTATCATTCAGGCAGTCAACTGAAGGTGTTTGGGGTCAGGATGTGTCAAACACCCATGGTCTTGTGTGCTTAGATCCAATCTCGGAGGAAGTTGTGGTAATTGCCTCACCCAATACTAAAAGAAGGGAGAAACCACTGTTGCCCGGGCCAGAAGGGAGTCACCATAATGATTATGGGGGACTCCTTCTGAACCTTCATAATTATCTTGGATATCAATAGAAAGGGTAAAAAGGCATACAGGAACATTCCTGTCCAAGGAAAAGAAAAGGCACCTGTCTTACAGGCCTTCTTGCATGGAGTCCTGGAGCAGAAACTTACTAGCTGATTGTTCAGAGAGGAGGTAAAAGGGACTACTTTCAGAACTACCAACAGATGGAGAAAATATTGGAAGATCTTTGATCTTGTTTCCATTTGTGAGGGTCTAACTTTGCCCTGCTCAGCTTGTTTGCCACACAGTTTTGCTTTGACAGAAGTGTGAGACTGTGCTGTAACACATGGCTATTCTGCAAAGGGGATAAGACCTGGTTCCCCCCTTGCTTATGTACTACATCACTGTGGTATTGTCCAGAACAACCAGAAGTGGTCCTGGGGCCAAAGGTAATTCAGAGAGTTGAGTGCCTTGGTAAACGCAAACATCTCTTTTATTTTTATGTGCTTGTGCTTGTCTTTGTTGTCCCAGATACCTTGCACTTTTATCCCCCTTGACACTGCTTCCCAAGCAAAGTCCAAGGCATCTGAGATAACTGACTACTTTGGAGCAGGAAGAGAGAAGGGGGGTGTTAGCAGCTCTGCAGGTAGTATACTCACCTATGATCCTGAGAAGCTGAAAAGTACGTAGGTTCTAGCCACACACTACATTCGTCAGAAGCAGGATCAGTGCATTATTGGATTCCTGATGTCCTAAAATCACTAAAATGCCTAAATGTTAGTAATTCAGGTGTATGTCTAGGAATACATGGTTCTTTTCAAAATGTTTTTATTAAGATACACAGCAAATAATGTATGCAGAAATATGTACAAATATTCAAGTAGAAGAAAAAGTGTCAAAACAATTTAAGACACAAAGTGTAAATTATATTACTTACAATATACCACCTTTAAAAATAACCCTTTGAATGAGTTATTTGATTAGCTACGGTCAGAAAATTATAGGTAAACTTGTCACTATTTCAAAGTCAGTGGCAAGTTAAATAAAAAAAATCAATTACATAAAACACTTTTTAAAAAATACCTACTCTTTCCGATAAAAAAAATTACAAATAATTCCTAAGAATTGCAAAGTCTCATAAAAATATGAACACTGGAACCTTGTTTATCCAAATGACCTGAACACCTAAAACTTTATTTGTGTAACTGGGTGTTTGACTAAGAGGTTAAAGCCATAACCCTTAAAAGGTTTTTGTATATTAGGCATTAGAACTCTCACAATGCACAGGCAAAATATTCAGAAATATAAATTAAAGCTGTTTTTCATTTATTGCTTGCAGGTTCCCTGACTACATCTTACATTTTTGAGTATTATAGTTAAAATATAACAGTAGCCAAAGGTTCCAAAATACATACTGTGCTGCCTCACAGGTTGCACAAGGAAACATTGGCAGGGGAGGGACTTCAAATAGAATATTTTTTTCTGTTTTTTTGGGGGTGGAAATACTATTGAGTCTTTATGAAATTTAAATATATATATATATATATATATATATATATATATATATATATATATATATATATATATAAACATTTTGTGCTTCAACAAAGTATTAGTTTAAGGGTGTGCATATATAACATAGTATTTTAATTGTGTGCACACTTGTGCAACCAATGTATTGTACCTTTTTTACATTTTTATATTTCCCCCTAACAGATTTGTTTTTCATTTGAATTGTACAGGTTATAGGTCACATTAAATGTGGGAAAAGTTTTGAAATGATTTATTGTGGTCTCATTTTTTATATCACAAAAACCTGGCATTTTAACAGGGGTGTGTAAACTTTTTATATTCACTGTATATGTTCCCTAATCCTATCCCTCAATGGTTTATATTTATGCCAACATAGAACTTGAAACAGTGAACACACTGGGCTAAATATATAACATTAGCAGTTGAACAATCAGCATAATGCCTAATAATATATTCTTTATTTGTATTTTTTGCTTTGTTTTTTTTTTTGTTTTGTTTTTGTTGTGTTTCATATATACTCATATTTTTTATGTTAGCAGTATTTAAGGAGTTGTGGTATTGTATGAGGAAGTCGGGAGTGGCAGAGAAGTATGTAAGAGTGGTACAGGATATATACGAGGGTAGTGTGACATTGGGAGGACTGCGGTGGGAGTGAAAGATACGTTTAAGGTGGAGGTGGGGTTACATCAAGGATCAGCTCTGAGCCCTTTCTTATTTGCAATGGTGATAGACAGGTTGACAGATGAGATCAGACAGGAGTCCCTGTGGACTATGATGTTTGCAGATGACATTGTGATCTGTAGTGAGAGTAGGGAACAGGTGGAGGAGACCCTGGAGATATGGAGATATGATCTATCGAGAAGAGGAATGAAGGTCAGCAGGGCTAAAACAGAATATATGTGTGTAAATGAGAGGGAGGGTAGAGGAATGGTGAGGATGCAGGGAGTAGAGTTGGTAAAGGTGGATGAGTTTAAGTACTTGGGATCAACAGTTCAGAGTAATGGTGAGTGTGGAAGAGAGGTGAAGAAGAGAGTACAGGCACAGTGGAATGGGTGGAGAAGAGTGTCAGGAGTGATTTGTGACAGACTGGTACCAGTAAGAGTGAAAGGGAAGGTCTACAAGAGAGTAATGAGACCAGCTATGTTATATGGGTTGGAGATGGTAGCATTGACGAAAAGGCAGGAGTCAGAGCTGGATGTGGCAGAGTTAAAGATGTTAAGATTTGCACTGGGTGTGACAAGGATGGACAGGATTAGGAATCAGTATATTAGAGGGTCAGCTCAGGTTGGACAGTTTGGAGACAAAGCAAGAGAGGCGAAATTTAGTTGGTTTGGCCAAGTGTTGAAGAGGGATGCTGGGTATATTGGGAAAAGGATGCTAAGAATGGAGCTGCCAGGTAAGAGGAAAAGAGGAAGGCCTAAGATAAGGTTTATGGATGTGGTGAGAGAGGACATGCAGGCGGTTGGTGTGAAAGACCACGATGCAGAGGACAGGAAGAAATGGAAACAGATGATCCGCTGTGGCGACCCCTAACGGGAACAGCCGAAAGAAGATGATGATGAGCAGTATTTAGCTATAATATTTGGTTTTGTTCACATTTATTTTTATATATTTTTTGTTTTCTTTATGTGTTTGTTTTTTGAACATCTTAGTAGATTGATAAGCTTTTATGTAGCAGTTTAAGTTTTTTATTGTAAACTTCACTTAAAGTGTATACTTAGTTAACTATGTAGATGGTAGAACTATTTTAGCCTTTGTTGATGCAGTTCTGCATTAAATTTTCTAAAGCATCAGTATATTTGCAGCAGCATGATAAAATGGTTTATGTATGATGCATATTATACTGTTTAGATATCTGCAATATACGCCTTATTTATTATATCTGAAATTATTATATAAGTTGTGGTTAGAGCATACTAAAAATGCACTTATTTAGCTAAAGTGTTAGGTTACTTTAAATCACTTGGCCTCCACTAATTACTTAATTGGAGGGGGAAAGGTTGCTAGCAGTGATTAGTTTAACAGTGTATAAAATGTTTAGGCTTGTGATAGAATTTTATGTCTGATGATGCATAGGAGCACTACATAAAAGTGCTTACATGTTTTTTACTAAATAAATCATTTGGTTTTATGCTGTGCATGTCCTTTGCCTGCTTGGATTTCTTGCATTATATTTTTGGAGCCTGGTCTGGACTTTATCTGGTGCAGTGATTTTGTTTGGATTTCTTACATTATATTTTTGGAGCCTGGTCTGGACTTTATCTGGTGCAGTGGTTTTGTTTGGATTTCTTGCATTATATTTTTGGAACCTAGTCTGGACTTTATCTGGTGCAGTGGTTTTGTTTGGATTTCTTGCATTATATTTTTGGAGCCTGGTCTGGACTTTATGTGGTGTGGTGGTTTTGTTTGTATTTCTTGCATTATATTTTTGGAGCCTGGTCTGGACTTTATCTGGTGCAGTGGTTTTGTTTGGATTTCTTGCATTATATTTTTGGAGCCTGGTCTGGACTTTATCTGGTGCAGTGATTTTGTTTGGATTTCTTACATTATATTTTTGGTGCCTGCTCAGGACGTTACCTGGTGCAGTGGTTTTGTTTGGATTTCTTGCATTATATTTTTGGAGCCTAGGCTAGACTTTATCTGGTGCAATGGTTTTGTTAGGATTTCTTGCATTATATTTTTGGAGCCTGGTCTGAACTTTATGTGGTGCAGTGGTTTTGTTTGGATTTCTTGCATTATATTTTTGGAGCCTGGTCTGGACTTTATCTGGTACAGTGGTTTTGTTTAGATTTCTTGCATTATATTTTTGGAGCCTGGTCTGGACTTTATCTGGTGCAGTGATTTTGTTTTTGCCTGTGGTTACTTTACCTAGTAATATCACAAAGTCCATAAAAAGATACCCCATCTTAAAGTTATATTCACCACTTACTCAATGAGCTATGGCATTTTGCATGTGATTTAGAGGAGTTCTGACAATCTTGTTTACTATATATTTCCACTGATGCTACAAACTACCAAAACAGAGTTAAACACCTATGGTTATATTCAGTTTCCAACACATTTACTTCAATAATGTACAGAACAACAAAATCACCCATAAGCTAATTGTATACTACCCAGATCTCATTTCATACCATCACAGGCTGTTCTTTGGATGATCATATTTAGTCTTGAACCCAGTAATACATGAAGAGAAGAAGGATTCAACACAGACAGCCTAAAAAAAATATGCTAACACTAAATAAGAAGAGAATTAAAATACATTTGTCAGCAGCACCATTTTCAGGCTTCTAATCTTCCATTGTTTTCATCCATTAATACTACATCTTATCTTTACAAATATAAACGCAAGATACAGATCGGTGATAGAAACAAAAAAAAACAATTCTCATACTTACAATTTTCCTGGTGTCAGTATTCTTCTTTTACCCAGATTTATTTGAAAGTGATTCAAGCTCTACATTCCCCTGCATAGTCTTTTATTACCTGCAATACTTCTCAAACCTGCTTCCTTCTCTTTTGCAGACTAAACAGTCAGCATGTGCTAAAGATGTGGGTTAAACCTCTGTTTTAATTCTCCCATATCAGCATTGTTCAGGCACTTAAAATCAAAAGTAAGTCAGAAATCATGTAAAGTTAAAACCACAAAAAAAAGTAATGTACTCACCATAATGTTCCATCTGTGTTGTCCATTTTCATTCTTCCTCATCTGATGGGTTTGGATCTGAACCGTCAGATCCTACTCGACCATTGCAAAAATTCATGGCAACTTAGAACTCTCGAGCTTCAACCTTACCCAGAATGCACCAACCCCAATTACCTCAGATCTTATTTGCTAGCTAAAGCATAAAGAAGTAATTCTTATACAAAATAGGTACAAAAGGAAAAATAGAAAAAGGTTAAACAAGACTATATCTGGAGCTTTGTCATGCTTAAGGTATACAAATTCATATCCACTCACTCTTTGAAAAAAAAAAACATAAGAAGGGGTTGGTTGGTGAGGAGTTGAGGAAGAATGAAAATGGACAACACAGATGGAACGTTATGGTTATAAATAACTTCTTTATCTGATGTTGTCAATTTTCATTCTGTCCTCAACTGGTGGGACAGAGTCGCCGGTTACCTAAATACTAGGGTGGACTCAAGGAAGGATATTCCTAAGCAACATTGAACCAAATGATGCTCTACCTCTGGATAACACATCCACTTTGTAATGAGTGATAACACTATGGGGGAAGCCCAAGCTGCTGATGCACATATCTCATCCTTGGAAGCTCTTGAATGAAAAACTGAAGAAGTTGTTATGGACCTGGTTGAATGACCATGAACTTGCTTTCATAAAGGGATAACCAATTTGTTGTAAACAAATGCAATGCAGCCAGTAAGACATCTGGTGAAAGTGATTTTGAATACTGGTTTACCCAGTTTCATATCAGCAAAAGAAAAAAAAACTGCTCTGTAGTTCTGATGTCCTTTGTTCAGCATAAATAGAAACACAGTTGCCTATGAACATCCAATAAATGTTAAAAAATATTCTCCCTTATTTGAATAATTTGGAAAGAAAACTGATAAACTGTTGGACTGGTTAATATTAGAGTCTGAAATTACTTTGGGCAAAAGGATGTATTAGTTCATAATGTAACTCTGTCTTTATGAAAAATTAGATACAGGGTTTTCACAGATAAGGCTTGAATTTCAGAAACTTCTATAGCTGAAGTAATGGCCACCAAAAACAAAAGTTTTTCAAGAAAGAATTTAAGATCACAGTCATGTGCAGGTTCAAAGTGTGGATGGGCCAAAGCTTGCAGTACCAAAGTTAGATCCCATGCAGGAGTAGGATCTTTAAACAGAGGCCTTAACAGAAGGTTTTAAAAAGTTTATGAGAAGCGGGTGAGGAACCATCAAATCTAGTATGGAAATTTGAAATTGCTGCCAACAGAACTTTAACTGTTGAAGAAGTGGCTCCTTGATTAAAAAGCAGTGTCAAGAAATCAAGAATGCTATGAATCAGGGAAGAAAAGTGTTACACATGATTTCAAAGTGCCCAGTGTACAAATATTTTCCATTTCCTAGCATAAAGTTTCCTTGTAGATAGTTTAAGGGAAAATAAAATCTGGCGGACAAGTGACAAAAGCAGAGGTTGTCTGGCTATTACTGGAAATGGAGAAACCAAGCTGGCAGCTTGAGACTAGGGAGGTTTGGATGTATCATGCCTGTTGGGTGAGATAGCAGATCTGGAGTGGGGTCCAGAATCCAGGGTTTATGAATTAAATGAGGCCACAGGAAGGGGAACCAAATCTGTCAAGGCCAATAAGGTGCAATGAGGATGACTTTGCTCTTCAACTTGGCGCTCTCTGTAAGAACTTTAGGATCAAAGGAATTGGGGAATGAGCATAAAGTAGACCAGGAGGCCAATTGTGAAGAAGAGCATCCCTCAGTGATATCCCCCTCTGGGTGGATTAGGGCAAAGCAGCTGCTGCACTTGCTGTTCAGTGGAGATGCGAAAAGATAGCAGCAAGACAGCCCCCATTGTTGGAAAATCAATTCTGCCACATTCTTGTTGAGGGACCACTCATGAGGTAGTAGGATGGTAGGATGTACCTGCTCAGTTTGTCTGCTAATACATTGGACTTCCCCAGAATATGCATTGCTAGAGAAAAGTGGTTGGAAGAGATTGGCCATTGATAAACCCTGAACACTTCTCAACACGGGGGTAAGATCTGGTTCCACCTTGCTTGTTGATGTACCAAATCACTGACATGTTGTCTGTTTGAATCACAATTGTTCCTGAAGGGAGAGCATTATAAAAGGCCTGCAACACTAGAAGCACTGCTGTCAACTCTAGGACACTGATATGCAAATTGGCCTCTTCAGAGGACCATGTGCCTTAGACTGTCTTTCCCAGTTAATGCTCCCCCACCCTAGCTGTGAAGCATCCATGGTCACAATGGCCTTGGGCTGAGGGGAATGAACAAATGGCCTTGTAGAACCTCTTCTGATTGAATCCACCACATTAGATCCCTCATGCATATATTAGTGATTAGTATTGAGGCAGATAAAGGAAGTTGAAGTACTGACCATTGGGAGGCTATGGGTAATAATGTTATTGCTGCCTCTATTGATCTCAAAGCCAGATGGACCAAGCAGGCTGAGATTTTGGTACTGCAAACTATGTTTTTCACTTGTGATCTTATTGCCTGAACTCTGGAGAGGGGAATTGAGGCTATAGTTGATTTTGTATCAAGCAGTCCTCCTATGAACTCTAGAATTTGACTAGGTTCTAGATGAGACTTTTTGTAGTTTATGGTTATTCCTAGTAGGGCACATGTCTGGATCACTTTTTTTCTTGTCAAAATGAGCTGATGCCTGGTTGGGGTGGAGATGAGCCAGTCGTCTAAATATAGAAACTCCTGGAATCCTTGCAGTGTCAAGTGAGCTACTACTACTGACATGCATTTGGTAAACATTCTAGGGGCTGTGGTGAGACCAAAGGGCAGAACTCTTAACTGATAGTGACTGGCTCTAAGCCGAAAACGTAAGAATCTGCTGGATCATCTGTTCATCTTTATATGATAGTACGCATCCTGAAGATTTGATTGAACACATCCAATTCTCCTTTTTCAAAAAAGGAAGAATAGACTGAACCATGACCATCCAGAACTTGGTCTTTTGAACAGATTTAAGATGCTGAGATCCAGAACTGGTCTCCAGTCTCCTGTTTTCTTTGGCACTAAAAAGAACCTTGAGTAAGTTCCGAATTCTATCTGGTCTGGGGGGACCTTTTGGATGACTCTTTTTTCTAGTAGCTTTTGAATTGGAATTGCTGCTTGCTCCCTCTGACTGGGTGGAACATTGGAGAATTTTCTTGAAATGGGAGAATAAAGGGAAAATGGTATATAACCTCTGGAAATGATCCTCTGCACCCAAGTAAGTGTTATTTCTACCCAGACACTCTGGTGCAGGAACAAAAGACCCCCGATTGCCTCCAGAGGGGGACAATTGGGCCTCCTTTCAGGCTCACTGAAAGGGTTTATCAAAGAAAGAATCACTGAAACCTTGATTCTGCAGGGCCATTTCTGCTGTGATGGCAGCATCTAATGTTTGAGTTCCCCCCTCTGCTTTTGGTAGGAACTTCCTCCACATGTATCCCGGAAAGATCATTGGGGATTTTTTGAACCACATTTTAACCCTGCCTCTATGATTCCATGAAAAGTATCTTTGAGGGGTGGAAAAATGTATGTACATGGCAGAAAACATGTTTCCATCCTTCCCACACCTGGACAATGTATGGTTAACCTTGGGGCCACAAAGAGACATACCATCAAAAGGAGCATTGACAATGAAGACTCAAAGGGCTCCTCAAAATCACATAAGTGCATCCAGGTGCATCTTCTAATGGCAATGCCTGAACCTGCTGCCCTTCTGTTACATTAGAAATAAGCCTCATGGAGGACTTGGATATCGATTGTAAGCTACCCAACTCAGAGGTGACTGATGCTTTCACCTCTTCAGAAACATATCCTGAGAGGGTGTCTGATAGCTCCTTAATCAGGTCCTTCTGTAGTCTTGTGAAATGTGCAAAATAGTTTAGTGAACTAAAGGCGAAGATTGCTGAAGCATAGACATGCTTCCCAAATCTGTCCATCATCTGTGACTCCTTGTTGGGGGTATGAACAGAGGACCTTTCTTCCACAAGTTCCTTCTTAGTGGCCACCGCCATGACCATGGCATCAACAGGCACACCCTTGGACCAAAACTGTTTATCCTCTGGAGCTGTCATGGTTTTATCTGACTTCCTGAGGACTGGCTCAGTGGTGTCTGGATCCTGCCATAAGCACAGTGAGATCAAGTTAATCAGCTCTTCAGTGGGTGGGGTCACCCAGAAGGTAAATGGGCCAGTACCGAAGGCCTCCAGAAGTACAGATTCCTCTGACAAAGGGTTTCTGGGCTTCCAGCCACTGCTCTGTTTTAGGATCTCTAGGATGTCTCTGAATGAGACATCATCAGGAGGTGACCATGGAGACCCTTCGCCTTCATCAAAATCTGTATCTTCGGTGACAGATTCAGGGGAATCTAAATGCTTTCTCTTGCATATTCTCCTCTTAGGGACTTCCTCAATGGGGTACTCTGGGGAGGTCTCAGAAGAAGTGGGGATACCCTGATGAGAAGCCTGGGGTTTCTGATTGGATGTCCCTGTGGAGAGGATAGTTGAGACTTCAGTTGCAGAGATGATACAGATGTAGACAGAGGATCCAAGGGGTTAGGCACCATCTGAGTCAGGGGTGCAGACAGGGCTCTCTCCAAGACAGCAAAGGCAGAATGCCCCAGTGAGGGATAGGACCCCAGATCTGAGACAGCAAGTCTCTGATCCATGGTCCCTACCTGCCCCAAGGACAGTCCTCCCAAGGCTGAAGTCAGAGCCAAACTGATCATTGCCAAGGCTCTGAGGTGTAGAGACAGCTCTGAAACCCTTAGAGTTGACTGAAGCACCTTGGACCTGACAGGGTAGAATTGGCTCTGACAGCTCTGTGGATCCAACTGAACAAAAGAGCTCAGAGCAAGCCTCAAATCTGAGGACAAAAGAATTCTCAGATCTGAAGCTGATGTGCCCAGACAACTCATATCCAAGTCTCCAAGACCTTGAAAGGAGTCAGAGGAGGAACTGGAAATTGTGGGGTATTGGAAGTACACATCTCCTGACCCAAAGAGGTAGGAGCCAGAAGGATCACTGACTGGCTCTCTGTCAAGAGAGTTTTTCTCACTAACCTCTCCACGTCATCTTCCGTAAGGCTTCCAGAAGGACATCCCTGAAGGAGATCTTGGCCTCTCAAAGAAGGGGGAAGGAACTCTGCAGTGAACTGGGTCCACTGAGGGGTAGTATTTTGTTTTGGGTAAAGCCACCACATCATCAGGTCTTTGTATCGGATCTAAGGAGGACTGATCTGAGTTGTCTGTAATTTATAAGCTTTTCAGATCTGAAGAGACAGTCAGATCCAAGGATTGTTTCTTCATATATCTCAGATCCATGGATGAAGTCAGATCCCCAGATTTTGGCCTTTTCTTTTTCAGATCTGAGGGAACAGATGGATCCAAAATAGACCTTTTAAAGGACTTCTCCAAAGACTTAGAAGAAGCAGTTGAAGTCCTTGGAGAAGTGAGAGATATTTTACTTGATTTTTATTTAGAAGCTCCAGATAAAGCTTCACAAAAGGAAGATAGAAGTAAACCCTTCAGTATTAATTTATTTTTGCATTCAACCAGAGCCTTTGGGTTGAACACATGACAAATTGAACAATTCTCTTGAAGAAGAAGGCCCAAGACAGTATATGCAAAGCGTATGAGCATCAGAAAAAGGTATTATTCTGACTACATTTTCTACACTATTTAAAGCCTGCCAGGCTTTTATCTTTTTCCACCATCTTAATAAGCAACTTTAACAACTATAAGTATAGTAACAATGTAACACACTCATTCCGGCAACAACAGGTGGATTAATGGACAGCACGACGATGTAAGGGAGACGACCTACTGGGATAGTCTCCCAACTTCAGGTACTGTTGATAAAAACTTTTTTAATGGAAGCCAGAGTGTTTCAGCCTCTACAAACACTAATACTTGTGAAGGGAACCCAAGGTGCAATTCTCAGACTAATTATGAAAGGAATGTTAATTTAAAAGACATTATGGATAGAGTTTTTACCTTTCAAGGTCGGGGGGGGCAGGGGAATGTTATTAATGTATTTTCTGCACCATGTTACTTTCCTACCTTAAAAGAAATGGTATTTAACTTTGAAAACAATTGTTAAAATTTAAAAGTTTAAAAATTTAAAATGAATATTTGCGTGAATGTCTTAAACACAAAATTGTTCCTCAGGGACTTAGGATGTATAAGTTTCCCTTTGGAGTGAATTACACTCAGGAAACAGATTTTATTGTTTTTTTTTTTTTGATAAGTGTGGGTTTGAAATTATGTTAAAAATGATTCACTATAATGAATCTGTTCTGGAAGCCCCGGGTAATGAAGTGGATACACTGAGCCAAGCTATTACAAATTATTTATTATTTGAAGAGTATGAGTATTTGTGTAACCAAACCCTGTTAAGAGCAGACAAAAAAAAGCAACAACATTTTCTAAAAACAAAGATGAAAAAACTAGACAGGGACTTTAAACAATATCAAGATAGTAGGGCATATAAGATTCCTGGTAACAAACCTATTAACAAAGGAAAGCACCCAGATGGATGGGGGGTACACAACACAGGCCAAAATTGTGGGAAACTGAACCTGACCCTAACCGACAAGAAATTGGGAACACAATAGGGGAACTTGATTCCTTTTTAGAAGAAGCACAGAGTTTTCAGGAGGTGAGAAGGTCAGAACGACTAGCCAAAAAACATAGGTGATGGTGGATTGTGGGCAACAGTCACACAGCAAGCAGAGGTGGGAGCACCACAACAAAGGGCCAACAATGATGAAATAATTAGGTTTCTCAATGAGGGGCTCATTGGTATTTATCAGGACTTTAAAATTTATAACTATGCAGTTGTGGAGTTAACAAAACACCATTTTGAGTTGTTGTTAAAGGGATACAAGTTTGTGCCCACTGTGCCAGTTAATATAGTTGACTCACTTATTGAACTAAAGTTATTTTTGAGGAAGATTAACTTTAGTTTATATTTTAAAGACAAGGATGTGAACAGTTAGACAGGTAACAATCAAAGTACACTTAAGAGGAATAGTGTTTATAACCCCTCCACACCCCTTAGTGCAAGTTTTTGAGAAGGTGGTTACTAATGATTTATATCAACTGCATGCTGAGAAAAAGAAAGGGTGGTGTAATTTAACAAAAAGGAGAAAGAAGTTTTGACCCAAATTACAGAGTGTAATGACTTAAGGGTGATGAAACCTGACAAGGGAGGGGGGACTGTTATTTTTAAAACAGAAGATTACAAGAATTAAATGACCTCCCTCCTTTACAACATTGATACCTATTCCCCTGTTTCGATAAATGAGATTACGATAGCCTATCAAAGGTTGGATTTTTATTTAGAAGAATATTTTTTAGAAAATAGATGTGGACACTTACAAATTTTTACAACAGAAAAAGACAGTGATACTGAATATTTTCACTATATCAAAGGTTCCCAAGAAAGTTGGCAAACCTCCTTTTAGGCCTAGTGTGACTAGCAGGGGGAGTAAGACTCATCCATTGGCCATTCTTGTGGACAAATGGTGCAAAGAAGTAGTGACCAAGACCCCCCATCTCCTGAAAGACTCTTGGGAATTTTTAGGGAAATTAAAACAGGAATTATGGAAGGAAGGGCTTATTTTTCTCACTACTGATGTAGTGGACCTCTTTACTAGTATTCCCAAAATTGAGAGGATGGAACGTTTTTATAATTCCATGCGACAATTTTCTTCCATTTCAGAAGAAAGGATTAGGCTCTTAGTCGAGCTTATGGAACTCATTTTGGACAATAATTTTGTCCATTTTGAAGGTGAATTTTACCAGCAAATCAGAGGAGTTGTGATGGGGGCAGCTTGTGCCCCCACCTATGCCAACATTGTCATGCTGGGATGGGAGGATGAATTTATTCGGAAGCGTTCCTTTGCCAAGCACCTACATCTTTATGTGTGGTTTTTGGATGATATTTTTATTCTGCGGGATGGTACAGTAGACCAAATTAGTGAGTTTATGAAACATTTGAATGGTAGCAGTGGTTACTTTAGGTTTACACGTTCTTGGGACTTTCTGAGTATTAGTTACTTGGATGCTAAGATTTCCCAACGGCACAACAAATACATTTCCAACCTTTATAGGAAAGAAACCTTTTGTAATGCATACCTACACTACAGTAGCAACCATCCTTACTATCAGAAAAAAGGTCTGGTAAAGGGGCAGGCCATACGGGTTGCAAGAATGACCACTGATATTAAAGCACTGGACCAGGAGTTTGACATACTGAAGAAAATGTTTATAGAAAGGAAATATCCCCAGAAGATGGTGGATAGTATTTTTGAAGAAGTAAGGAAAGGTTGGGGTACCAAGTATCCACCCCTGTTAGGGATAGATTTTACTAATCAAAATAGGAATAAGGGAGACAACAAATACAAAAAAGCCCTAGTATTGGAACACAATGTTTATTCCCAAATGATTAGGGAAGTTATAAAGAAGTCCTGGAGTATTTTTAAGGTTAATAATGAAGTTTCCCATTTGGTTGGGTCTGAACCCCTTTTTGTAAGCAAAACTGGTAGGACCTTTAAACATATCTTAGAAAATGTTAAACAAACAGACAAAAATGTTGGTACTGGTGCTACATCTTGTGGTAGTTGTGCATATTGTATGTACACTATGAAAGAGAAAACAATGTTTTGGACAATGATTTGCATACCAAGGTTTCCTTTGTGAAAGGGAATTGTAATACCAACAAACTAGTGTACCTAGCTAAATGTGACAGTTGCTCAGGATACTATGTGGGAAAGACAGACAGAGCTTTGAAATCAAGAATTTATGAGCACCTTTATGAGATCAGGAAGAAAAAGGAAGTTAATGCATTGTACAGGCACTCTGTTGTGTGTAGCAATTTTGTTAAGTTTAGCTTTGGTATACTGGAAAAAGTGCAGATTCATTCCAGGGGTGGTGATTGGAAAATACATTTGTTTAAAAGAGAACTTGTCTGGCAGTTGCAACTAAATGCATCATCCCCACAGGTCTGAATGACAAAGCATCTCTCAAACCCATACTGAGTGAAAAAGCAGATTTGTTAGCATAAATTTTAAAGGAATTGAATATGATTTTTATGTATTTTTATTTATGTTTCATAGTTCATTCTATTTTGAAAAAAGTTTTTGCAAGCACTTGTGATTGGAATAGGTGCTTTGTACACCTTTAACACAGGGAATTTTTAAAATTACTAGCATTTCATGATTGGCTGATGAACGTCAGCTAGTTTATAAATAAAATGATGAATGTGAGGGTATTTTATCTGAAGAAATCTCCATGAGAGATGAAAGCGCTTATGTGATGTGTTTTAACTAATAAAAGTAATAGTATTTTATTCACGTTGAATTCCGGTTAATTTCTACATTATTTTACTGGTTTGGTGAAGTTTGGGCAATAGTGCTTATATACAGGTGTTCACAGATAAATTACAGTATATTGTTATTTTCTGCAAGTAATACATACAATAAATAGGATTTATAAGACAAATCATACTGTTTATATAATATGTTTGACAGGACACATTTAGACAGTTTCATTTAAGTTCTTGACTATTATAGTATCTAGGAGGACAACAAATGGTTAATAGAAGTGGGTAAATTATGGAATGAGTTGTAAAATAGTACACAAAGTGCAAAACAGTGCAGAATTTAGAAGTAACTCACCTGTGTCGTGGGGGGATGTGAAACAAATGAGAACTGTTATGGAACAAGACTAAACAATTGGGCATAAGAGAAAGTGCAGTTATATTGGACAGATAGGTATAGATTTTAGCAGCAATGTAGCATTTCTGAGTATAATAAGATAAATTAGGACATAGGTTAAATAATACATGGGTATTTTTGAGAAGACACACTGAAGTAAGAATATACATTACAATATAATGGTCTAAGATTAAAGGCATGGTCACTTTTTTCATCCTTTTTGAGTGCTGGTTGTATGCCATTTCTAATTTGTTTAGAAGCTGCATGTTCAGATTGGTATGCAGAATTGATCAATAGAGGAAATTTGGAAAAAAGGATGACAGTTACTAATGAAGGATCTGCTACTGAATTTAAATATGTTTGCTCTTTGCATACGGTCTAGTTTTGTACTAAAATGTTTGAAAGGTCAATCAATTTGACTATAAAATTTAAATCTGCAGAAAAATATGACACCAGGATATTTTAACTAATTAGCTTCTTTTGTATTAATGTTATGTAGGGAGGTTACAATATTAGTGCTTCTGGTTTAGCATTTGTGATTGTGCTGAAGATCCTAAGACAATTTTCAAAACTGAGAAAGCTTTTTGTAGCTCTTGGCAACCTCAGTTAAATCATTGCTTGAGTAGATAAGGGATTTGACATCAGCAAGTTGTACAAACTGAATTCTATCACACTTGCCACATGTTCTGTAACAAAGATGAAGAATGACAACATGTTAACATGTGATGACATCTGGTCTTTGAAAATCATGTGGCCAGGGTAGTAAGAAAATCATTCTGTATCACCCAACTTAAGTCCACACATCCAAGTCCAAGGAAAACACAGTAGCATTTTATTTGGCCCTTATCAGACCTACCATTGAGTTTAATGCCCCATTTGGCATGTACCTGCCCAGACATATGCAACAGATGGAATGCCCACAAAGGATCCTTACAAGGAGAATCCAGGATAGAAACACATTATCCTATACAGATCACCTTAAAGCTCAGATCCAGCTCTGATGGACTTTTAGCACATTCACAAAATGAATAGCATTAGAACCACTATTTCCAAGTATTTACATTTTGGTTGTGACATAAATAAGACGTGGGTGAGAAAAATATGTGATTCAGAAGATCCCCATGCTCTAAAACATACTTTCCATCCATGTGAAACAGAGTTCTTCCCTAACCCTATTTAAGCATAACCTTGACCAATGGATGGAAAATCAGAAATTCATCCTGCGTCTGGCCCCAATGTCTCTGATAGACAGAGGCAGACAGTAATGCCCAAACTAACATAATTCCCTAAATAACCTATAGAAACTTCCTAACTAACATACTCGGCTAATAAACACCCATGATACATAAGGGCACAACTGGGTGGGACTGCAAAGCTAGGCTTATAAAGGCCTTGGTGGTTGTTAGCCTAGTATATACCTATAAAACTATGAACAGCAGGTCTAACACTGGTTTCCAAGGCACACAAGTATGGATGTGGATTGGTGAAGACATGAGGGTTTTCCCATCTATCTGACATCCATTGCTTAGTTAGGTTGTAACCCATTCTAATGTGTTTTGCTGAAGACTATGAAGGGAAAGTGTTTAACTCAAGGATTATCTAGGAAAAGTCAAGAATAACTGCACATATATACCTGCTTTTCCTAACTTCAATTTGAACACTGTTATTGAGTGTATAGAGAGTGGTTTCAATTCACTGCCTTTGATGAAAACTATACAGAGTAGTTAAGAGACTGTTGTTGGACAGGTGAATAAGGAACTGATTATGGACATTTTTTTTCTAGGAACTTTTTCAACTGAGGATTGTACTAAATTGCTATGTAGATACAAAGTAAAGTAGAGACAAGTAGAGGCACTACCCTTTTAGAAAGAAATAATGTTTTCTTTCTCTTTTTCAATTCTGTATTAAATTTGTCAGTTTTATCACTATCAAGATTGTGGTACAATATCTTTTATAATCTGTCCATGCTTAATAGGATTAATATTTTAATGGGTAAACAGTTTAATATATTAAAGAAACTAATTAACACTAAATTTTCTATTCATTCTTCAGTTTATTAATGCAAATAATTTTAGAATTACTAATGTAGCATAATATGGCATGAATTTAATTTCATTCAACATGCAAATTTCTCATTTGTTGAACATATATCCAGTCTGACTCATAAGAACAAATTACTTTAATATTTTAAATGGGTGAAAAAGTTGTGTTATTTAAACAAACAGGTCAGCATTTCAAGCCAATCTCAGACAATTTATCATTTGCATACTGATTTAATGCAATACTGATCTAGCATTATTTTTATTCTTATACTTTAAAATAGCCAGCATTTTAATGATAGTCATTTTAATATAAGGTATTTCTTTTTAATTTTATAATAATTTTGTGTTGAAGTATAAGAGTTTAATATTAATAAAAATATGCAGTTGACTCTTCTTCTTCTTCTTTTGGCTGTTCCCGTTAGGGGTCACCACAGCAGATCATCTGTTTCCATTTCTTCCTGTCCTCTGCATCTTGCTCTGTCACACCAACCACCTGCATGTCCTCTCTCACCATATCCATAAACCTTATCTTAGGCCTTCCTCTTTTCCTGTTACTTGGCAGCTTCATCCTTAGCATCTTTTTCCCAATATACTTTGCATCCCTCCTCAGCACATGTCCAAACCAACGTAATCTTGTCACTCTGGCTTTGTCTCCAAACCTTCCAACTTGGACTGACCCTCTAATATACTTTTCCTAATCCTGTCCACCCTCATCACACCCAGTGCAAATCTTAACATCTTTAACTCTGCCACATCCAGCTCTGACTCCTGCCTTTTTGTCAATGCCACTGTCTCCAACCCATATAACATAGCTGGTCTCACTACCCTCTTGTAGACCTTCCCTTTCACTCTTACTGGTACTTGTCTGTCACAAATCACTCCTGACACTCTTCTCCACCCACCAAGTATTTAAACTCATCCACCTTCACCACCTCTACTCCCTGCATCCTCACCATTCCTCTATCCTCCATCTCATTCACACACATATATTCTGTCTTAGTCCTGCTGACCTTCATTCCTCTTCTCTGTAGAGAATATCTCCACCTCTCCAGGGACTCCTCCACCTGTTCCCTACTCTCACTACAGATCACAATGTCATTTGCAAATATCATAGTCCACAGAGACTCCTGTCTGATCTCGTCTGTCAACCTGTCCATCTCCATTGCAAATAAGAAAGGGCTCAGAGCTGATCCTTGATGTAATCCCACCTCCAGCTTAAACGCATCTGTCACTCCCACCATAGACCTCACCGCTGTCACACTACCCTCATGCATATCCTGTACCAGTCTTGCATACTTCTCTGACACTCCCGACTTCCTCATACAGTACCACAACTCCTCTCTAGGCACCCTGTCATATGCTTTCTCTAAGTCCACAAAGACACAATGCAACTCTTTTTGACCTTCTCTGTACTTCTCCATCAACACTCTCAGAGCAAACATCACATCTGTAGTGCTCTTTCCTGGCATGAAACCATACTGCTGATCACTAATCATAACCTCCCTTCTTAACCTAGTTTCCACTACTCTTTCCCATAACTTCATGCTGTGACTGATCAGTTTAATCCCTCTGTAGTTACTACAGCTCTGCACATCACCCTTATTCTTAAAAATCGGTACCAAAACACTTTTTCTCTATTCCTCAGGCATCCTCTCACTTTCCAAGATTTCATTAAACAATCTAGTTAAAAACTCCACTGCCATTTCACCTAAACACCTCCATGCTTCCACAGGTATGTCATCTGGACCAACAGCCTTTCCATTCTTCATCCTCTTCATAGCTATCCTTACTTCCTCCTTGCTAATCCACTGCACTGCATGATTCACTATCCGCACATCATCCAACCTTCTCTCCCTCTCATTCTCTTCATATATCAGCCCCTCAAAGTACTCTTTCCATCTGCTCAACACACTCTCCTCATTTGTGAGTACGTTTCCCTCATTATCCTTTATCACCCTTACCTGCTGCACATCTTTACTAGCTCGGTCCTTCTGCCTAGCCAGTCGGTACAGGTCCTTTTCTCCCTCCTTAGTGTCCAACCTTTCATACAACTCTTCATACGCCTTATCCTTAGCCTTTGCCACCTCTCTCTTTGTCATGCACCTCATCTCCTTATACTCCTGTCTACTTTCTTCATCTGTCTGACAATCCCACTTCTTCTTCGCCAACCTCTTTCTCTGTATACTCGCCTGTACTTCCTCATTCCATCACCAGGTCTCCTTGTCCTCCTTCCTCTTTCCAGATGTCACACCAAGCACCTTTCTAGCCATCTCCCTTACTAGCTCTGCTGTAGTTACCCAGCTATTTGGTAACTCTTCACTGCCACCCAGTGCCTGTCTTAACTCTTCCCTGAACTCCACCTCACAATTACCCTTTTTCAATTTCCACCATTTGATCCTTAGTGCTGCCCTCACACTCCTCCTACTCTTCTTGATCACCAATGTCATCATACAAACCACCATCCTATGCTGCCCAACTACACTTTCCCTTGCCACCACTTTACAGTCTCCAATCTCCTTCAGACTGGCCCTTCTACATAATATATAATCCACCTGTGTGCATCTTCCTCCACTCTTATATGTCACCCTATGCTCCTCCCTCTTGTTAAAATACATATTCACCACAGCCATGTCCATCTTTTTCGCAAAATCCATTACCATC
>NC_056739.1:596824614-596914614 GCF_019279795.1 Protopterus annectens | reverse complement strand
GTTGTCCCATTTTTCTAAATATTTTAGTTTTAAGTTTATCATCTTCTTGTCCTTCTATTGTAATATCCAGATAATTTATTGTCTTTCCTTTTTGTAAGAAAAACCACGTCAAGAACAAAGAACAAGTTTATTCTGCAAAGCTTTCGGGTTAACACTCTTCCTCAGTGCATTATAAAATAAGTTAATACAGCCATTTTAAATAGGAGCATCAATTAATCACATGTCAGCCAGCTAACCTATCAAACATATATACCACTCCCCCCTTTTTCTCATATATACAAATTCATATAAAATAGTCACAAAGTTGTTCAAAAATCATATAATTGTTAAAAGCACTTATTAAACATAATGGACATAATACAAATTAAAAAATATATCACTTCATTCTTATTTTAAAAAGAAATAAAATAAGAATGAAGTGATATATTTTGAATTTGTATTATGTCCATTATGTTTAATAAGTGCTTTTAACAATTATGTGATTTTTGAACAACTTTGTGACTTTAAATTTTATATGAATTTGTATATGTGAGAAAAAGGGGGGAGTGGTATATGTGTTTGATAGGTTAGCTGGCTGACATGTGATTAATTGATGATCCTATTTAAAATGGATGTATTAACTGATTTTATAATGCACTGAGGAAGAGTGTTAACCCGAAAGCTTTGCAGAATAAACTTGTTCTTTGTTCCTGACATGGTTTTTCTTGCTAAAGAGACTGTTTGAACTACAGCTTTGACCAACTTTGCAGTTTCCTTTTTGTAACCCATCAGACTTGATCTCAAACCTATTCACTTGCAGTTTTTGAACAAACTTTTGCATTTCTCCATAACCCTCTTGCAAAAAAAAAATCAAATCATCAATGTATCTATAAAAATGAACAACATGTTTTCTAAAAGCGTCATTCCTATACACATATACATTTTCATAAAGACCAATGTTTAAGTTAGCATATATGGAGGCAAAAGCTGCCCCCATAGCTGTCTCACACTTCTGATGATACAGAGAGCCATCAAATTCAAATATATTGTTTTCCAAACAGAACAATGTCAGTTCTATGATATACTTTGTACTGGGGCTCTTCCCCAGAAAAAAAATCTATAGCTTCTATGCCATCACTGTGTTTAATACTAGTGTATAGGCTGACTACATCTATCACTATAAAAACCATGTTCTTCTGCCATGTTATTTTCTTTACTTTATCAAAAATATCAAAACTGTCTTTGATATATGAAGGTAATTGTATCACCTTTTTTAACAAAAATTGATGCAAAAATATCCCAAATTATGGTTACATAATTACAGGCAAATACAATGGGACAACTTGGAGGGTTAACCTTGCTTTTATGTATTTTAGGCACACAAAAAACTTTGCCAACTCACTGATTTTATTCAAGAACTTATTTTTAGCATCTTCATGACTAAAATAATTTAGTCTAGCCCCTTTATGTATTAATTCTTCACAGTTCTTGACCATCTCCTGATAAGTAAAAAAAAACTACTTTTTCATAGATTGTATCATTTTCTAGATGCTGTAACACATATTTACATATTGTGTGTAAAGCATTATTACTAGTTGTCCCCCTTATCTGCAGGTTTAAATATGAGTTCCTTTCTTTCCCTTAAAATTTTTAAGGTCACCCATTCTTTTTGTGTCATATTATATTGAATTTCACTTCTAAAAAACTTTTTGCACTCTTGCTGTATCTCATAATTTAACATATGATGAAACATTTCAATTTTATCACACTTAAAAGGAGGCATAAATTTGCTTTTATAAGAAACACCACTAGTATCAAAATTACTATAAGCATTGCATTCTAAGTCAGAATTACAAGAAAAAAACTCTCTTCATTACTTGCCGCATCTATAAAACAAAGAAGTGTTATCAGACAATAAATCCTGTACTGTTTATTAACCTGGCAACTATTCCATTTCACCTCCACACAAACTCTGTTTTTTGATATATGACAAAAGTGAAACTTTTTTTTTCTGATACTGAGGAACACACCTCTCAACCACTAGATAAAAGTGTGAGTGTGTGTGTTACTGATGAACTACCATAACAGGGCTAGCCACCCAATGGGTAAACCTTGGCTCTAGATGATTGTCACTATCGAAGTAACACCCTGACCCCATGTGCAAAAATGGGAAAAGGGATTATGGATGGATGGATGGATGCATATTCAAATCCACACACTGCACATTATGTCATACCACTAGTAAGCTGCATGCATCCTTATATTCAGACACATTTTCTGAGAAATCAATTTCAAAAGTATAAGTTAAATAACTGTGGTGCAGTGCTTAGCACTGCCACCTCACAGCAAGAGGTTTTCCGGTTTGATCCTCAGCAGGGGTGCCTTCTGTGCAGAGTCTGCATGTCCTCCTTGTGGTCGCGTGGGTTTTCTCCGGGTGCTCCGGTTTCCTCCCACATCCCAAAGACATGTTGTATGTGGATTGGACACTCTAAAGTGGCCCTAGGTGTGAGTGTGTGCATGTGTGTGCCTTCTGTGGAAGGCTGGCAACTCGACACCATAAAACTCCACTGCCAATCATGAGTGGACAGGTGATCCGCTGTGGCGACCCCTAACCAGGGAAAAGCCGAAAGAAGAAGAAGAAGTTAAATAACTGTAATTATTTTGTGAGCAGTAAATGCTATTGAAGGGGCACAAACAGCAGTATTAGCAGTAAAATGTTTTCTTTACAATGAGAAAAGTTATTCATAGTCTTTAAATTGAGTGATCCAGGAAACAGGGCTGGGGGCATGCACGAGCGTGTGGACATGGAGGTGTCCGCAGAATGCAAATCACCTCATATGGTGGTGAAAACCATATAAATGAGGTGATTTTTCAATTCAGCAAGCAGAAAGGCAACTGTGTAGGTGCTGTGTTAGCATAAAAAATGTACATGGAGTATAAAATTTAAACAGGGGCTGTAACAGCCCAAATAAAAGGTTGTATATTGCACAGTAGGCATGCTAATGGCCAAAACTATGGCCATTGAGTTAAAAAAGTAATGGAATATATGAAAAAACTAAACTTTTTTTAATACATATGCAACATTTAAGCTGTTCTCAGCAATGTGAATACATGCTAGTTTGCAAAAAAATATATAAATAAATAAATAAATAAATAAATAAAAAGTGTAAAATATGAAATTTCAAGCTATGCAAAGGTATTGCATTATAGGGGCCAGCATGCAGAGTCATACAATGGTAGGTTATAGTGGTAGCTAAGGAGATAGGCTCAGGTGTAGTGCAGTATCCAGGTTATACGCAATTAGGTGTATGTAAATGAGCCAGGGTTAGTAAAAAGGGCCACCGTGCCTGTAGGTACTAACCATCGTAGGGCTAGAACTGTGTTGGTGTAGACAGAACACATAGCTAACATCAATAGGGGAGTGTCAGGACATATTTAAGTGGATTGGAGCTTAGTGATGCCTATTTGCTCTCCAGTAAGCAGAGCTAAGCGGGGGGGAGGGGCGTGTCTGAGGCTGCTAAACTATATTTAGCTCCACAGCGTGTGTTTTAGCTGGTTAAAGAAAAGCTAAGCATGCCCCTGTACAGGGTATGGTCCAAACTGCTGAGCAATGTTTGTACTAGTGCTGCAAGTTTGCATGGAGTGCTGCGGGGCTTAGCAGTGGAAGAAATTGAAAAAAAAATAAAGGAAATAGCCCTTAAAAGCCAATCAAGTATAAAAGACTGATAACCCCTGTTCCACTGACACTGGCCCATTCAAATCACTCAATGATATACCTGGCAGGTGGAATGTATCATAGTCAGCCAATCACACAGGCTGCATCTGCAGCACACCACTATAAAGTATGCATACACCCTTCAATCTGATTTTTCCCACATACTCTGCACCATTGGAGTACACACTTGGGAATTTTAACTGACAAAATGATAAGGGCTGCTGCTGCTCTGCTACATCTGATTGCACTAGTGGCTGAGGTCAGTGATGTTGATGCTGACAATAGGCCCATAACTGAGGAGGAGAAGAGTGTTCAGGCCCAGGGTAACATTTCAGGGGCTACATGAGCTGGAGATAGAGCTCTACAAGGTGGACAGGGTCATACTACAGGAACTCATTGACCTCTGCCACCCTCACCTCAGGTCCAGAGCCAACAGAGGGAAACCCATCCCACTGGAAACAAAGGTATGTGTAGCCTTAAGAATACTAGCTACATGTAATTTCCAAAGACCTACTGGGGACATCATGGGGGTCTCACAGGCATCCATATCCAGGGTACTCCACCAGTTCCTGGATGTCATGCTAACACATGCCAGTGAGCACATTTATTTCCCCAGCACCCCTGAGGAGAGGACCAAGAATATGAGTCTTTTCCACTGTGTAGCACACTACCCAGAGGTACTGGGTGCCATAGACTGCACTCATGTGCATATCAAAGCACCACTCAGTAAGGAAGGTAGTTTACATCAACCACAAGAGGTATTACTCCATCGCCTGCCAGGTTGTATGCAATGCCCAGGGCATTATGTGTATGCTGGCAGCCCTGGCAGTTATCACCACTCCCACATCTGTCACACATCCCAGCTGTACTAGGCATTTGCTGGGGGGGGGGGGCATCCCGTACGGCCATCTACTGGTGAATGCTGGCTATGCACTGGAACCGTGGATGATGACACCAATCAGAAATGCACACACACCAACTGAAGAGCACCATAATGAGGCACATGCACAAACTGGAAACATTGTAGAGTGTGTGGGCTGCTAAAGTCATGGTTCTGCTGCCATGACATATCTGGTGGAGCCCTGCAGTACTCTACAGCCACATGTGCACAAATGTTCATAGTATGTGCCATGCTACACAATACGATCCTGCGTAAACAGCTGTGGCAGAAACATCACAGGGAAGAGACACACATCCCCTCACCATAGCCAAGGTCCCCACAGGCACAGGGGTACTAGGAGGAGGAACCCCCTGAGCTTGTCCCTGCAGGCAGATTCAGGCATGCCCAGTATGCCAAGGCATGGCAAACAGGCCACAAATAGCACATGCCCTGACAACCTGGGGACCCAGGGACTGACACCTCTCTCTGACTCACATATACAGTAAAAAGGATGCCAGCCACATAATACTACCTGTATCTTACTATGTATAGGCTGTGTCCTGCATGCATCTGGCAGAGTCAGCTCTGAAGCACTGTCCTCTCAACTGCTGCAGCCTCAAGGTAAGTCACTCTTCTTAACAAGAAATGAATGGGGTAGTAGACTGGTAGAATATCTATGGTATTGCTGCATGTATACAAAGGAATGGAGTGGGCTATAGGGATAGCAGCAGACAACTCACAGCTATGTGGAACAACTGGAACTCTCTGCCAAATACTGGCTGCTCCAGAATATGCAGTAGGCCTGGCAAAACCCACTGCACTATGTGAGGGACTAATAAACAGCGGGGTCATAGGGCATATGCATGGATGTCAATGCTGAAGTCCCATACATACCTCTCAACCTCTTAGAGCAAGAAATCTGTACAAAGCCATAAAGAAATGTAGGGCAAAGGCCTAAAAGCAGGGACAATTTTTAAATATTGCTCTTACAAACTTAGAAAGTTAAGAGAATAACAGGTTTTGCACTAGTATGAATTATCTAATGGGTAAGAAGTCTGAAACTCAAATGTCTGCCATTAGTTTCTAATTTCAGTCTTTAATGATTTGCCAGTAATTTTCCAGACAACCACAATTTTATGAAAAATGGACCCAAAATATGAGACAAATATCTGGACATTCTGCAAAAATCTGTATATTTGAGAGGTATATCCCCGACACACCCGTGTTCCCATAGAACTGCAGTAACATTTATGTTTGTAAGTTAATAGCAGCAGACCACAGATTCCCAGAGCTGTCCCAATCAACTTGCTAACATGTTCCATTTCCACAATATGCAGGGGTCAGTGTGCTATGTATGTGTGTGGTTAATAGTGTCAGGAAGTAGGCAGCACTGAATAGTGGCTGTTGTGGCTTAGCGGGCTAAGTACATTACTGTGGTTGAAAGAGTCCATGGTTTGAGACTGGCCATGCCTGCTAGTTTGCATGTCAGCTACACCTAAAGTAGGAGTTCTACAGACTGTCCAGAAGTCAATATTTGTTACTGCAGGAAAGCTGAACAATGGAGGGACAGGGGGCCACAAATATGGACAATACACAGCTCTGAGTAACCTAGACAGTGCATAGTAAAACAGCAGGTTGTGACAAGTCATCTAGCGCCAGGATATAAAAGCTGCCACGTAACTGTGTCAGTAATGACAACAAGTCAGTGGGCACCATCCATACCCCATGAATGTCAGGGTTTTTCAGAATGTCCACACATATGCCTCATATATCTGTTCTGTTTGTCATAACTTTGCATTTGTCTGGCAAACTATTGGCAAACCAATATAGGCTGATGTGAAAACATCAATGACAGACAGTTGAGATGTAGACTTCATACCCATAAGAAAATGCAAGCTAATACAAAACCAGTCTACTAACTGTCTACATTTGGAAGTGCAATATTAAACTGATGCCCTCATGTCTGGGCCTCTGTTTGACTGTTTTATATATGGCCCTGTCTAGATGTCTGCCTGCAACAGTTTGAGAGATATGGCCAACATGTAGCCTTATAATAACAGTGCAACACAAACCATCTGAGGATCAGAGCAGATGTATGGGGCACAATGCTGGCTAACCTGCTAAACAGGTACCGACAGAGGTGTGAAGTCCATAACCCTGTGTGTGATGTTACGACTTCTACCCCAGTCACACTATAACTATGTAAGAGCAGCAACTGTGGACCCCCATCAGACATGTTTACCCCTATCTATCCGTATGTGGTACATATAAGATTTATCTGGTTCTGTTGAGTGTGATACACATACAGATATATAGGTAACATATACAAATATATCATTTATAGACAGGCAGAGATAGGGGGAGAGAGAGACAGAGAGAGAGAAAGACAGAGAAAGAGACATAGAGAAATGGAGAGAGAGAGGGAGACAGAGAGAGAGATGCTGAAAGATATAGAGTGATGTACTGCTGCAGCCACATGTACACCAATTTTAACAAGTGGCACATGCAAATACTAAGGTGAGACCCATTGTGTAATAGTAGATAGGTAGGGGTTGTAATCTCACATCAGTCACCATGTCTATGTGTGTGTGTGTGTGTGTGTGTGTGTGTGTGTGTGTGTGTGTGTGTGTGTGTTTCTTTATGTATTACATGTACAGTAGAATACACACACTCAACAAGCCTATGTCTGTGTAATTGCCACCCATGTTTTGACCCTATGACTAATGTCCTCCACAACAGTGGTCTCCCTGTCAGCACCTACTGATGTAATCTATCCCAACAGCAGTAGCAGACACTCACCACACATGTAAGTCCCGAGACACATGTGATAAGTGCATAGTGCAATTGTATAGATAGTTAGATAGGTAGTGGTTCTAATCCCAACAACAGCAACTCAGTGACTGTGTATGTAAGTATATCCCTTTGTGGCTGTGTGTATTTCCTGCCTATGTGTGAGTAATGCCAATACATTTTGAGGCCTGTTCCACCCTGTTAACCCCCCATTGCCCTACTTTACAGGGCCTGCTGATGTCATCCACCTTATATGCACATTTGCACATTCCTTAAGTCACATAAATCTGTGGCACAAGTGATACATATGTAGCACTATAGTGTAGACAGTTAGATAGGCAGTGGTTCTGATCCCAACAACAGCAACTCAGTGAGTGTGTGTATAAGTATATTCCCTTTAAGCTGCATGAATTTCCTGCTTATGTCTATGCAATGCTAATACATTTTGAGGCCTGTTCTACCCTGTTGACTCTCCCCATTGCATTACTTTACAGGGCCTGTTGATGTCATCCACCTTAGATGCACCGTTGGACACTCTCCAGGCATATAAGCTCTGTGGCGCACGTGATACATATGTAGCACTCCAGTACATACAGCTAGATAGGTAGGGGTTCTAATCTCAATACTACTGTGTGTATTGGTTATACCATTTTGAGGCCTGTTGATCCTCCCATTGCATTACCTTACAGGGTCTGTTGATGTCATCCACCTTAGATGCACCATTTGATACTCTCCAGGCCATACCTCTCAACTGTACAGGGTTTTGCAGAATGCCCAGATGTTTGCCTCATATATTTGGTCCATTTCTCATAAAATTGTGGTTTTCTGGAAAATCATTGAGAGCTGAAGTCAGAAAATAATGACATCCATTTGAGTTTCAGACTTCATACTCTTCACAAAATGCATGCTAATGCAAAACATGTTACTCTATCAGTTCGCTAAGTTTGCAAGAGCAATATCCAAAATGTGTCCCTATTTTTGGGCCTTTATCCCCCATTATTGAAGGCTTTGTCTAGATTTATTGCTCTAAGAGGTTGTGAGGTAAGCCCAAGGCATATAAGTTCCATGGTGCATGCGATAAGTACATAATGCTATAGTATATATAACTAGATAGGTAGGGGTTCTAATCTCAATACTGGCAATAATGTGAGTGCACATGTCTGTGTATGCATGCCCCCTGTAACACTGTGGCTGTCTTGCCTGCCTGTGTGTGTGCAATGGTTATACCATTTTGTATGCCTGTTCCACTCTGTGAACTCCCCCATTGCCAACCTATTCAGGGTCTACAGATGTCATCCACCTTAGATACAGAGTTAGACATTTTCAAACGCAATAGCACTGCGGTGCATGTAATATGTACGGCGGTCTATAGTGCACATAACTAGATAGATAAGGGTTCTAATCTTAAAACTGGCAACTCTGTGTCTGTTTGTGTGTGTGTGTGTGTGTGTGTGTGTGTGTGTGTGTGTGTGTGTGTGTGTGTGTGTGTGTGTGTGTGTGTGTGTGTGTGTGTGTGTGCGTGTGTGTGTGTGTGTGTGTGTGTGTGTGTGTGTGTATGTGTGCGCGTGACATGGTTATACCATTTTAAGGGCCTGTTAACTCCCCACTGGCAATCCTTACAGCACCTGCAGATGTCATCCACCTGAATAGTAGTGGCAGACACTGCACAAATATATAAGCTCTGTGGTGCATGTGATATGTATATAGCACTATCGTATGTAAAACTAGCCAGGTAGGGGTTCTACTCTCAACAAGGGCAGTTCATGAGTGGGTGGGTGTGTATGTATGTATATTCCCTTGCACCAGTGTGACTGTGCTAGGGCCACCACCATACCTCTCAACCCCTTAGAGAAAGACATCTGGATAAAGCCATACAAAAAGTTGGATAAAAGCCAAATATTAGGCTCAATCTTTAAATATTGCTCTGACAAACATAGAAAGTAGATAGCATAACAGGTTGTGGATTTGCATGCATTTTCTGGAGGGTATAAAGTCTGACATGAAAATATCTGTCATTATTGTCTAACATCAGTCTTTAATGATTTGCCACTAATTTGCCAGAAAACCACAATGTTATGAAAATGGACCAAAAATATATGGTAAACATCAGGACATTCTGCAGAAATCTGTACACATGAGAGGTATGGCCACCACCTGTCTCACCCTGCAGATTGCAGTCCATGTTTGGCCAGGTGTGACCTGTGACAATGATTCAAGCAATACAGAGATCCCCCCAGTGTAGGACAACAAACATTTCCTAAAGTTGTCTACTAGTTGCATAAAGCAGTTACTTCACATCAGAAGCAACTTAATGTTATGAGAAATAGCATAAGCTGTGGTAGTGTAACACAAAGAAGTTGTCATATTGGCAAACCAATAGAAGTCCTGTCCATTGCACTTGCCATGGGTATGGTTTGTCCTGCCAACTCTCACTATACCACAAGAAGTGTCCCACATTGCACATTTGATAAGGTGGCAACCCTACTCTGTGTTGCCTATGTCTGTGGAATATGTAGATATGTGTAGGCCCTGTGAGTAGCCACTGCCCAGAATGACACACATGTATCTAAGCATGAATGTTAACTGGCACCACCCACATATGTAGGTATTGCCTAAGGTGGTGGTGACTGTAAGTAGTGTACTGTCTGTCACTGACCCACAAACTGATGTTAACACACTGCAATGGGGTCATACAGCGGGTATGGAATGGTGCCAAGTTCCTGGCCTCAAGCTGAATGCAGAAAACAGTACCATCATACTGTATGGCAAGGACATGTTCCCACTGTTTCCCACATCAACGTCAACCCCATAAACACAAAACCTGCATTGAAAGACCTGGGTACTCAGCTTGATAACACTGTTGCATTCAGCCATCAAGTAGTGGCAGTGGTCAGAAAAGCCTTGGACATGATTCACTACATAGGTAAATGGACTGCATCCAGAAAGGTGGACATTACCTCTGTATAGTCCTCAGTAAGTACAACAATAAATTATCATCATGGCTGGTCTGGTATGTACCTATGTAGGCATCTGTAGCAACTGGAAAGGCTATGTTAACACCCACAAAGGTTATCCATGGCCTTCAACACTTGTTCCATGAAGAAAGCCTTGAATCAGTGGTGCCCCACTTGGTATTGGACAGGTTGTCCACAGGTGAGCTATGGCATGCCTAGATTTCAATGTTGTGCTCAGCCCTTCAACAGCTGCCCCATATATATGAGTCTAACTCTTTGCATATTACCAGCACGACAGGCCTGAATCACATATGTGACAGCAATAAAACCTGCTGGAGAGACAAGTTTGTCTCCCAGATGCTGCCCTGTCTCAGGAATCCACTTCCCATACATGTCAGAGTACCATGCAGACTCTCATCAAGTGCATCCATGATGAGTGGATGGGAGAACAGAAATCTGTCCCAGGGGTCCAACCTGTGTCCATCAGTGACAGGGGCAACAGGTGCTGATCAATGATTCTGTTGGGGATAAAGTAATGGCTAGGTTTGTAAGGAACCCAGAGCCAGTACTCTAGTAACCTTCTATGGACCTATGTACCTGCGATCTTATGTTACTCCCAGGTGACATGTATTAAGAGTAGCATGCTGTGTCAAGGGGTATGCATGCATGTTTATGCTGTCTGCCCCATTGTCCCTCACACACTGTTCCATGCATACACACAGGTAAACATGCACATATACAGCCGTACCTTGGTGATTAAAATGGCTCTGCATTGCCATTATGCCATCCTGAGCTTCTGTATTGGCAGCAGGTCCCCACAATTTCGACACACAGATGGTTTACTATTGAAATGTCAAACGGCACTATATCAACTGTACTATAGTCGAACACGGAAGTTCAAAAATAGTAATGTTGATGACAAAAAACAATCTAGGACTGTGTTTTAACATGGGTCGAGGTAGGGGAGATGTTTGTATTTCTGAATAATACTGAACACCTACCTCGACCCATGTTAAAACCATTCCTAGATTGATTTTTTGATGTCGACATTACTATTTTCAAACTTCCGTGTTCGATTATAGTACAGTCGATGTAGTGCCGTTTGACATTTCAATAGTAAACCCACACAGACACCTGGAACAGAAACAAAATCAGGTCTGGGAGACAACATTCAGTCAACAGTACAAACAGCAATACAGCATCATGGCACAAAGGTACATACACTTTCATGTGTATTCATGACAATTGCTAACAGACAGCACCTCACAGAGCATAACACTACTGCACTACAAACTGCCATTAACTGTACTATATTCACCCTGTGCATCAGACACATATTAGCAAGTCCCTTCATTAATGGTATGGATGACAGGGATGTGGGATAGGTATCATCACATGCACAGGGTGTGGTGTAGGGTTGCCAAAGACCTAGGCTGTGCCACACAGTTGACATTGTGTGTGTGTGTGTGTGTGTGTGTGTGTGTGTGTGTGTGTGTGTGTGTGTGTGTGTGTGTGTGTGTGTGTGTGTGTGTGTGTGTGTGTGTGTGTGTGTGTGTGTGTGTGTGTGTGTGTGTGTGTGTGTGTGTCTGGCAGGGTGCTGGTCAGCTGGGTCATGGAGAGGGGCTTTGTGTATCTGATGGTGATCTGCATGTGACAGTGATATGTGAGTGTGTGCACATAAATAGTCAAGCCATTTGCCAGCCCTACATGAGGGTATGTTGGACAGTTGTGGAGCATACATGGCAGAATGGACAGTTCACCATCTCCAGCCACGAACACGGGAACTGGTTTGCCAGAAGTGACACTGGCACCACCATACCCAGGGCCAGATGCAGTACTACTTGCTGATGGTGACTGGTGTCTGCTGGATGTGTGTCCCTCATAGGACAGCCCAGGACCACATGTCCATGGCTTCCCATGCTCTGGTGTGGACAGCACCCCCCTTCAGTAGTGGTGGTGGTACTGCCACTACTGGAGTGTGACTGTGCATAGCCTTGTGAGCTCTCAGCTGATGTTGTTGCTGACCTACATCCACATAACCGACACCATACTCCCACCACATTTTCAAGCACAGACACTGCACGGTTAAGGACTGACAATGTCTCACCCCATCATCTATCCACTACATCAGCAAAATGAAGTATGGCATCACCAATGCTGTGGATGGAGTTATGCATGACAGGCAGTGTGGCATCCATGACCCTGAGCATCCATCTGGTGTACTGTTCACAACATGCCTCTGCCTCCATGATGGACCAAAACATGCATTGGGTGACACATGTTGTGACACCTCTGACAGGTTTTGGATGGGCAGCAGTCCTCCTTTGAGCAACCCTGTCAATCTGCCTGTATAGGACCTCACCAGCTGTCTGGCTATGGCTACTGACTACAATCACAGATGCCATACACTCCACACTCTCCTTTTCGGTGTCACCACCCTCTGACTGTCCAATATCTGTGGCTGCTGGTGACTGGGTATGTGTGGGCATGCTGACTGTGTGCGGGGACATTGGGGGAGGAAGTGAGATGTCACCCAATGGGACAGATTCAGCCCCAAACAATCCCACCTGTGCCTCACTATGGCCATCATCATCACCATCAGAGTCCAATGAGACACTGACATCAGGTTGTGAGGGGGACTCACTCCAACTCCATTAGTCACCTGTGAGGGAAAGGCAACATGACTGCATTAAGTCCTGCACTATAATTTTTGCTGATCCATACACACACACACACACACACACACACACACACACACACACACACATATACAGGTGAGGTGCTACAAATGCATTATACAGATCACATATTATGACTGATGCCATGCACAACACACAAGCAGACCACAACAGACACACATACGCACACGCACACACAGACACACACACACGCACACACACACACACACACACACACACACACACACACACACACACACACACACACAAACTCACACACACAAGACACTCCCTTAACAACATGCAGTGCAACTACGTCCAGTTAGTGTGGCTGCTACTATACACCTGTGAGATAAGTGACATGTCAGAGTATGTGATGGACCTTCACCTAAAACATAGTGAACCCATTTCCACAATAGTAATGCACCCCTTTAGAGCAGACTGCCTACACTTTCACAAAAATATGTGCTAATATGTTACAGTTTCTGCAAATATGCTACTGTGATTACCAATGTAATGCACTGCAGTGAATCCCTCCACAAGTGAATATGCAAGTATTGCAATATGGCTAAGCTTAACAGTTGTGCCCACAGCAAACTGGCAACCCTTAACATGCTTAGGGTATGAATGAGCCATAATAAGACAGTGCCACATTCACTGGCTACAGCATGATGGATCCCAGCAATACCAGAGGTACCTATGGATTTGTGTGGGAGAGGTATTGTCAGCAGACACAAATGTGGCATTGGTACAGGATAATATCTGCATATATCAGCATCTACAGTACAAACTGTGATACTACCCACATTGCTGATATTCACAATATGTTTGCACACTTGTGCATTACAACCTCCCACACACACACAAATGCAGATTGACCTGACATATGCATACAGGTATGCAAAGGCTGCCACTATGAATGCTACAGTATTAACATGATGAAAACTGGATGCTTACCTGGTTGCTCCTTGGCTGTTAAAGCTGTGCCACCCACCTCCATGGCATATGGTGTTATTGACTCTTATGAGCTGGTGAATGAACCCAGGTTTGTCAGGAACTCCTCTGTGGCTGAGAGTGACTGTTGTGTAGCAGGATCTTCACCAGTGCCAACATGGTTCCTGGCCACAGCTGCGGCCCTTTGCCATGCATGATATATCAGATCTGTGGCCCGGTGTCAGACTTGCTCATAGCTCCTGTCATGCTGGCCCACATGATTAACTGATGCCACAAAGTCTGCCCACAGTGCAGCATGTTCTTGCTGGTGATACTGACTCCTTGACAACAGCACCTGGTGATGAAGTCTCAGAGTATCAATTATGGAGGTGGTCTCAGCTTCTGAGAAAGGTGGATTCCTCTTGTGGTACATCCCACCTGAAAGACATGAAGAGGAGAACACATCACAGGACCACATATATTGTTCATCATTATGCACACACTCTGCACATCTACAATTGCCACCACTATCCACCTCTAACTCCCACATCATACCCTGCCATCTATCACCACAGTATGTATTGTGGCTATCAGCAACATAGTGGTAATACACCATGCATTGCTTCCTGATCTTGATGTTTTCTGCTACTTGCTGCATGTTGCACCTATTACTGCTTGTTCATAGCCTGTCTACATTGTATGCAGTGGTGTCAGCCTTCTACTGTTCTACTAGGCACCTGGACTGTAGGGCCACCCGTTAGGTCTTCCTGGCCTTCCTCCCTCAGATTTTGCACTATATGGCTGGACAATGTCCTACAGTTTCCCCTGCCAGTCTGGTTGATTTAGGCATCCTGGCACAGTGCAGCACCTGCCTCATGTACATGGATGGACAACCATCTACAAACACCAGCAAGGAACACACTTTGTGAGAAATGCAATAACATTAGGAACCTACAGTCCAAATTCTCTCCTTGTCAAGTGCACATATCTGTCCCCAAACAGGTTGTGAACACAATCAGTACACCTCACACACCACCCACACCTACACATATGCAGAGGTCATCAACATACACATCCACAAACAAAGGAACAGTCCGAAGAAAATTCACGTGTGAATGCCACAGCCCTACACAACACATACCACACATGACCACACACCTGTGTCCCACAGCCACCAAGGCGTCAACACATGTCAAACATATTACACATAGGAGACTCCATTGTGAAACACACTGATGTGCCTCTCACCTGGCTATATATGTGGATGGTCAGAGTTAATTGTGTGTCAGGTGACAGAATCCACCATATCACATATGCACTGCTCTCTTACCAACAGGTACTGTCAGGAGTCTGTCACAGTCCATGTTGGCATGCCTGACCTGAAATGTACATCCCTGGACTATATGCAATGAAACATGAGTCAGCACACTGATTATGTGTCCCAGGCAGGTATGTCCCTAACCTTATGCAGCATTCCGCTGTCACCCAGACTGATGCCAGAATACATTCAGGAAATGATTGACCTTAACATGTGGCCTTTTGTCCTGTGATATTCCAGGGATTTCCACTACCTGTGAGCCTGAGATGATATGGTCAACAGACCATAATGCTTTGCCAGAGATGGCCTCCATCCATCTCAACTGGCCTTCAGGTGTCGGGCAATGGTTCTCGCCACCCAAATAGTGCCTTCAGTAGGACAAGTGATGAGGTTATTACTACTAACATACAACTTTCAGCACAGCACACACTGAGCCAAGCTGCTAAATGCTAGGAGCCTACACATGATGCTTCCCTCAATGCAAACATTGTTAACTCTGGGAAATGCTGACATCCATGCAGTCACACACACATGGTTCAAAGTTGTAGACAACATCTCAGCCTTACCTGGTCAACCATCCTATCATGCAGTCATATCCCCAAAATGTGGGCGGAAATGCCATAGGACATGTGATTTCAGTTTATATGACATACATACACACCTCCACATTGTATAGGCAGGAAGATGCACAGGGGACACTGCAGGGGCAGTTCACCATTGGCAACACACCTATGCAAATCATAGCCAGCTACTGGCCACCACATGTGCCAGGTAGCCCATACTGGCTATAGGGTCCCCATCAACTGTATTATGATTTGGGTCACTTGAATGACCCAAACATACATTGGAAGATGTATCCATGCCAGCAAACAAATGGCCAGAGAACCATCAACAGTGGTATTACAAACACCTCAGTGCAGCTAGGGGGTACCCCAACATGAGGTGAAGGTCTCTTGGAGTTGATATTACACAACACAGGTTACCACTGCAGCATCCCTACAGTGTCATGCTCCATGACAAACCAACCATCATGCGGTCACATTTACAGTCACCATCTCCTACAATACACATCTAGCTATGGTCAGACATACATGCACCTCCAATCTGGAATACAGCCTCCTGCAGGGTGGTATACACAGCATCACAGCCCCCAATCCCTCTTGAGGGACTGGCAATAATATCCACACATGCACACAAGAGCAATATGTGCATTTCTACAGATGTATGTTGTCAGGTATACCAGACAGGACCACATCATCCTCTGCAAGGAGACATATACTTGTCTGGTGGGCATCTGCAATACATACGTGTCTATAATAGGGATGACATACTGCTGTCCAAGACAAAGTAGGAGCAGGTGCCCATTTTGCAGGATTGTTTCCTTAGCATGAACAAGCAAATGGGATCACTCCTGGAAACCTGCACAGCAAACCGAGAGCACACATTGTCGACATCCACTACAGACAATCACCTCCCATTCTGTACATATGTCTGTAACATCACAGGAAGCACTTTCTTCTGCTCACTTGTGGCGGTTAAGCCCACCAGCTTGACCAGTGCTGTAGGTATAGCATATTTGATGTCTGACAGAGTCAGTGTAGGCTTCACCACCTGTCATCCCCATCAGTACATCAGGATGTCCACAGTACCTGCTCCCTTCTCCTATATGTGGGGAACAGGTCACCAGTGCCATGTGAAAGATGGTATACATCTGGCATGGGAGCCTATCACATCACAGGAGGCATCCTACATGACCACAAGCATAACCTTGAAACACCAAAAGGCACTGTATTCAAAGGAGGCCTGACTACCGCCTTTGTCCCAGTCATGTGAAGGACAACCACTGTCACCCCTTTACACTAAGGTACGGCGTCCACCAATCTGTCCCATTATACACCCATCAGCCTAACTAGGCTATTCTACAAGGCCATAGCACAGTTTATAGTGTACTCCATTAACAAGGACGTTGACAACCTCCACACACTCCATCACACACTGTTAGGCTTTGTCAAGGAAGGGATCATGTCTGTTACACTTGGTTGACCTCTTTGAAACAGTCACCAAAGCCATGGATGAGGGGGTGACAGTACACACTGTCTACCTTGACCTGGACAAAGTCTTTGATAGTAAAATACACTTTGCCATAATAGATATATGATCCCAAGTATGCATCACACCATATGTTACCATAGGTGTAGCACACTGGCACGCTGACATGACCCAACTAATCTGCATTGGGGAATCCACCTCAAGCGGTTGACCCATAACTAGTGGTGTAACCAGTTCTGTGTTTGAGCCTCTGTTATGTGTAATGTACACATCTGAGGTGCAGGCCACAGCCATTGGCCCATGGCCGACCATGTCTGCAGATGACTGCATCCTGTGTGCTGTCACCAGATTCCCTAGCGATGTGGATATCTACTTAGGAGGGTGTCATGCAGATACACGACTGGTGCTAGGCACATGGCCTCAGATTGCATACCAGGAAATGGAGTGTCAACCCCTTTTGGGGAGAGTGATGTAACCACATATTATCACGGTACTAACAACATCCTAGGCAATCAATCAGCCCTTAGGGATCTGTGCACACAGGTTGATGGCAACATGGCATTTCACCACAATGTTGCTTCCGTTGTATGGTAAACCTTCTATGTGGCCCACCTCATACATAAGGGTATGTCATCCAGGGACATGGGGTCCTAACATCCCTGTATTCTCCCCAATAAGGCCCATTATTGTGTAAAACACCCTGTCTGCCATTCATCTCACAGAGCACATGCAGCAGCTAGGGGAATCGCAGAGGTTCCCCACCAGGGAATACCAGGAACTCAAACATCTACCATACATAGATAGGCTATAAGGCCAACCTTCTACCCAGTTTCATATATACTCCTCAGAGATGACCTCTGTTCGGCATGCAAGGCAATCACAGACTCCACATTGTTGGGACTGCTGCATAAGTGCAACTCAAGTTCCACTCTATTAACACACACACCCCTCAACTTGGTGTGTGAAATCATCTGGCCTTGTTGGCACCTCAGATGTTTGTCCCACACGAATGTCCTCACCCTGCTGTGGTATAGTCACCCTCTCCATATAAGCCAGGGTAGCTATTTACATCTTTGCAGGAGGAACCTGGAAAAATGGATGGTTAACTGCAGATACACCCTTGAGATACCACCTATGTCCTTGTTGGACTGGGGCATCAGGTGCTGCCTTGCATGTACATGGGCCAACATCTGGCCTAGGCATATGGGGGCTCAGGACCCATAGCCTGGTAACCTCATATGGTTCTAGGTATACTGGCTATGGCCTGTGTGGTGTGACAGTCTGTGTTGTTATGTGTCCACACCCATTACTGTCATCAACTGTGGTGTGTCCCATAATGGGCAACTTTACAATACCATGTCATACAGCCAACATCTGACAAATAGGTGAGTGGTACTACAAGTGCATGTGGATATTCCAGCAACATCTGTGATACACAATAACTAAGAGCAGTGCATATGTGGTGTAGGGTTTCCCTCTCATAGGTGTCCAACATCTGCAGTACCCAGATATTTGTGGAATGTGTACATGTGCCTGATATATGTAGACCCCATGCCTGACACATGTGAATGTCTAGAAACCAGTTGGACAATATGCAATGGTTGTCCCCTGAGTGTGGGGAATGTGTCTGTGGCATGTCAGACCCCTCAGAACATAGTAAGGATACATTAATATCTGGTACTGTATTCATTTGCTTACATTGTATGCTCAATATGTACACACTGTTACTGAGGAGGAGCCTCTGTTCCCCCCACTACTACTGCCTATAATCTGCTGTCCTGCTGCAGGGAGTCGCCAGGTATGCTAACCATAGCTGTCAAGCAACAACATACAGGTGTGGAGTACATAGTGACTTAGCTAGTGTATGTCAGGAACAGTCAAGGACACCTGGACAATGTTAGAACTAGTCCTGTATGACATTCACAGACTGAGAGGGGCTCACTAACAGTACATGATGTGATATGCCAGCTGTATGCACCAGTAGTTACTGTCACTAGTATACAACAGACAATCCAGTAGCATTTGTACATGAGCTGACCATTGCTGGAGGGACTCAGGAGCCAGAGCCGTGATCTGTGTCACTGCAGACAGAGCCAAAAGGGAAGACTGCAGGTACTGGACAACAGAATAACAGCAACATGTCATTCCAAGGTATGTTGTTGAGACCTTCTGTTGAAAGCCCTATTTCCCATGACTGCATCCTCCCATCTGCATTCCATTACATGGTTAATTCTATGGCATGCCTGGTATAGTGCTGTACTCCTCTGTGAGCAGAAATCCAGTGGTAGTTTTCCTTGAAAATCACAGTCTGTCTTCATGAAGAAAGTCACAGACCTGTTTACCATAGGCAGCAACTTGCCTTTTGTAGGTAATGCTCATGAACAGGTGATTGTCTGTGCACCAATCTGTGACTCACACTTGCTAATAGCATCCAGAACAGCTGGGTTGCATTTTCATTAGCCAATGCCATGGCAACACAGTGCTATAATTAAGGCCTTCATGTAGGCCTTGGGTCTTTTCCTGGCCTGTGAAGAGGACATTATTAAGGTGTGTGAACTACAGCATCACAAAGGGCAGGTAGAAATACTGTACACTGTTTGGATTGATGTGATATGTCCAAAGTTTTGCATGCTATGTTTGGCCATTGCTAACAGACTTTTTGATTTTTTTGCAGGTTACTATTTAACAGCATGTATTGGGGTCAATAAGGAGACAGGCATATGTGAGTGTCATACATCATTTTTATCCAAATGTGCATACTGCTGCAGTTGATGCTGGTCTATCAGCTGTGTATATTTGTAGGGGGAGACTGTGACACATGTCCCTGTTGCCTGACCATCCCCCCCAACCCTTTATGTATCGGTGTTGTATGGATGCCCTGTCCTAGGTGTTTGGGAGATACGGTAGGTCTGTAGCAGGTAGCTGAACATAGTGCTGCATGTGTAGCAGGCCAGAACGTCTGCATTCTGGCTAGGAGTCATACTGGGGATTGTGAAGACATTGGAGGACAGCAAGCTGTATATCTCAGTGAGGGAGCAGTGTCAGCTCTTGCGGTCACAGCATGGCCAGGGTGAGGGTAACCATAACAGTCCAGGTGAGGCATGTGCTTCTGGTACATATGTGAAATAGCAGAGCCATCCAGAAAGTCGTAGGGAACATTTGGGACACATATTCATATTTGTGACATGAGTCCCACCCTCCAGGCCTTTGACGTGCTTCCATGGGTGACAGTGATTGCAGTAGCAGCAACTAGTTCTGCTGGACATTGTAGGGTTCAGTTATTTCTATGTTGTATTGACAACCATGTAGTTGTCATGCAACAGACTGGACTGTGGGTGTCCAGATGTCAAGCATACTAGAAATGTAACAGAGCTACTGAGTCATTATTATGGGAGGTGTAGTTGCAAAACATATGTGCATGTATACAGTGTGTTACACAGGATTGGCATGAACATGTGTATTAGGATGGGTATGACGTGTGATACTGACCTGTCTGTAATGCTTTTGTAACCTCAGTCTGCACTGACTTGCCAGTACTTCAGCACACAGAATAGGTTTGATGACAACCATGCCATAAGTAAGTGGCACAACTGTGGACATTCTGCAACAATATGTGCAATTGTCAGCTCTACCTGATATTGTAGGTCTCCCGTACATCCATCAGCATGTCTATGACTGTGTACTGGTTCAGTGTCTGCATCACAGGCCCAAGTATTATATGTAGAAGTAGTGTCAATGGTAATCAGGATACCTTTGTAAAAAACACCAGCAATTCTCCAGAACTGAGTTGGCCTAGTGGTCTAATTTATTATGCTGTAATCCAGAGGTTCCTGGATTCAATACTTGGCAGGGTGTATATTTTTCTTAATGTTACATCACTGTATACTTTTCTTAATGCTACATCACTGTACTGCATGATATATTTATAGAAACACCAATAACTCTACAGAGTTGAGTTGGCCTAGTGGTCTAATGCACTATACTGAAGTTTAGAGGGTGTTGGGTTAGAGACTTGGCAGGGGTGTATATTTTTCCTAATGTTATATAACTGTACTGCAGGATATGTTTATAGGAACACCAGTAATTCTGCAGAGCTGAGTTGGCCTAGTGGGCTAATGCACTATGCTGTAGTTCAGAGGGTCCTAGGTTTGAGACTTGGCAGGGGTGATTATTTTATTGATGTGTCAGAACCAGATAAGATGATTAAATCAGTTTTAAGTTGGTTTGCATGGGTTTGTGTGCCAGGTCACTAAGTTGTGCTTAGTCCCACTTAAACCCACGCTATTTCCAAAAAAAGAAAAGTAAAAAGACGTGATAGGAAAGTGGTGAAATGGGGCAAGCAGGGGGAAAAACAATATGAAAGGCAGGCAGGGATATACAGGACGGGTGTAGGAAGGGACCATAGCTCTCCATTTCTTCTACAGCAACAGTTGTGCATGTTGAGGACAATTTGGAATTTGGAGCTTCACATCCCACAAGGAGGATGTGGGTGACATAACTTTGTTGATTAATTGCTGGGATGATTGACTGATGGCAGTGTACGTGGAGGTGAAATGGAGAGCTATGTATGGGACGATATTTTTTTGTGGGACAGATGTCCTTTTTTTAAGGAGAAAGTGGAATGTTGGGGAAAGGTTGTAGGTATGTTTGGGAAGGTAAGTTGGGTAGGAGAGGTTGCATTTGCAGACAGACAAGACAGACAAGACAGAGGACGGGGGAGTGTATGACACATATGGGAGGGTAAACACCTTGGACAGGGAGGGTATTTGGGAATCGGAGGACCAAGTTCCCCCAGATGGAAACAGTGGGACTGAGCTCCCCACCCATCGGCAGTCACCACTGCCACTTTATGGCCTCGAAGGTGGCTGTGCTGGGGGCTGGCCACCAGGGCCAGCCTGCCTCTTCAGGTGCTCCAGTCTGCCCTTGATCTGTGGCAGTTGGTCATCCAAATCGTGCTGGATAACTCTGCGCACCATACCTGGGAACTGAGTTTGGGTGATGACATCCTCTCTATGCTTAAGCCCTGGGGGGTTGGGCCCCATCCCCTGAGGTTGTTCCACCCGAGGGTGGTGCAGGTCCAGTGGAGGAGGCAGCTCCAGGTTTGGTCCCAGATGTGCTGGGACCTGGTGCCATGGCCAGATGAGGTGGGATAGGTGGATCCACCAGAACTGGCCTACCTAAGCATGCTATGGTGTTGAGGTTTTTCAAAGTGTATTGGTTAGTCATAAACAGAACATTTCAACGTTAGTTATAACAGCATGCATGGGTGTTCCAATTAACACATAACAATAGAATTGGATAACACATAGAACACAGGCATAAATGGAATAACAGTCATTATTGTAACAGCATGCCAGTAACAGTTAAGGCAAAAGGACAACAACATTGGTATTTCAACAAGGTATGTTATTATGGAACCATTATAATATATAACCAATAATCCAGCACAAGGCCCATCATTAGGTTTTGAGAACAACATATGTAAAAATAGAACCATATCCATAGTATAAGAATAATAATTTTTGATGCAGATAAGGGGTGGGGGGAGAGAAAGACATTCCATTATGAACTGTATAGGCTATATTTTTCACATTAGTACTGCTCAGTACTCTACAGGTCTGCTCTTACTTTATGTCTACTAGTACCCTATAGCATCTGAAGCATGTACATACCTCTCAAGCTATCCAAACGGGATGGTATTGGCCAAGCTGTAACACCTACAGGTACATAACTACAGGGGACTATTACATGTCACAGGAATATATATGACTACCAAGGTGTACTCTGCACTGATGTTGTGTGAGTGTGCTACTGGCATACTTCAACTGGGTTTATGTCTGTGTCTAACATTTTTGGCAGAAATGATCACTATCCATGTCAGCATGACACTTGAGAGACATGTATCATGCACAGTTCAGAGAGTTTACACTTATCTTACCATAATTGGCAGGCATGGGATTAGACTATCAGCAGACATTCACAGACACACCAGGCATACAACCATACGGACAATAGACCATTTAATTTGTCTTATTAATTTGGAATAGTACTGTACTCCATGTCATTTTATTTAATGGAGTCTTACCTTGCTGAGAAATGCTGTTTATGCACTACTACATCTGGACACATACATTAGTATACCTTTCATACAGCTACTACAAATATTTATTTACCTGTAAGTCCTGTGGGGAGAAAATCTGTTAACAACACATAACTGTTTCTATTAATAGTCAGTACTACTTGTCTGTTACTATAAATATATCTTAGTACCTGTCCCTGGATTCAAACACCGGTCTGTGTGTGGAAAAATGAACAAAATATATATTGCTTATCACACTGAGCTACTGGGCCACTGTTGTTTGCTGAATGAGTGTTATGTACCTAAAGCTCACCTGGTGACAAATTGCGACCTGGTAATATAGGTAGAGTGTCACACGAGACTGCAGTGACAGTTCAACATACACACATGATATCCATGCATGACAGAGGTAGTAGGTGAACTGTGTATTAATACTTGGAATGCAGGTGTGCACAATTAACCCCTTGTGGATGGGAATATGTGTGATCTGCACAGATCATATGGGAGTGCTGGTTTGCTACCTGACCCATATACATTTGCAGATGGTATATTTGCAGTCTACAGCTATTACATTTTCATACTTGCCTGCATCAGTGTACCTATGTTCAGGGATGCATATAGCTGAAATGCAAAGGTTAACACAAGACAATCCTGGGAGAAACACACTATAATACCTTAGACAGTACTACTCTAGGTTCAGATCTTAGTTCAGAACAAACATCATATTGCATTATATCTTGTAGTACAGCTCCACATCTACAGTTTAGCATGACAGATATTTATTGGCCAACCTTTGTTCACTTCATGGTGTTATCCCCATATTACTTCACAAAACTTGTAATATTTGATTTCTTGAATAACAGCCCAGAATACACACAACAATTGGCAGAAGACAGCTTTATTGAGGGTGACATGACACAGTGACTGGTATACAGCTGACAGTATTTATTGTTCTAAACTTTACATAATGCAGGCATTGGAACACATCTGTTATCTCACAATCTATGCAGCACTACCTTTATTTCTTCACAATTCTGACTGCAGTTCCACTGAATTTCCTGTAGAGTGGATGCAATTAATTTATTCCCTTCAGATTTTCAATGCCAGTGTACTTTATTACAGGAACATGTATTATTAATACAGAATACACGTTATCCCCACACATTATTAATGCTGTATTAACTTTCTTTACGTAACAGTAGCATGTTTCATGCTTTCATCTATACTGAACTGTACCTGGCAATACTCACTTATATCAGTCCATGTCTATGTCCACATTCATTGTAGTACACTCACAATAGACTATACCTACTGGAAGTTACTACTGTACTCTTTCTTAATTAGATTACTATATATTGCATGATATATCTGTACTCACCACACTCTCGGCACATCCTGGCCAGGCACCCTGCATGGTCCTCCAAGTTGCAAGCCCACTTCTATGCAACTGTGTGGAGAAAACACACCATTATGCATACCAGTCTATCAGATATTCATACTAGAATTTGGTAAATCAATGGTTCCTATACTTACAAACTTCTGAGGCATTTTGGTCCCAAGCATCTTGGATCCATTGGGCCAATAGCTCCCCATTCCTTCACTTCAGGTCATCATAATGATGATGCACCTGCTCACCAGTGCGGAGGATTCCAGTTGCAGTGGTGAGGTCACATACCAGACAGTAGTCTCAGGCCTCTGACTTGTATTCAGAGCCCTGGTACTGGCCCTGTAGCAGTCTGTCATCATGGTCTTTGACAAGGAGCCCAACCATAACCTTGGACTCCAACATGCCCCAGCACTGCTCCCGGAAGCACTCTCCCTCTCCAACTCCAGCCATAACTCCTGCAGTGATTAAACTCCAACAGGTTCTGGCTGTATTCCCACTTGTTCAGCTTAAATAAGGCTGTTTTGCTGCCCGTTGCTGCCATTGGACCATTTTTTTAAAAAAATGCTATGCGAACCTTAGCACTGCAAAAAACCTGCTAAGCTTAGGTGAACAGTGCTTAAACTGGCGATGCCTAGCAGAGTGCAAACCCACTTAGTTGAGCTGAGGACTGCTTAAACTGGGATTGCTAAGCAGTGCCCAAACCTGCTAAGCTGAGCTGCACGTTGCTAAGTACTGCGAAAACAGGTCCTGTTTAAGCATTGCTTGGCTTAGCTTAGAAATAAGTCCACAGTTCATAGGCTTCCCAGCCTCGGGCTCTGTAAGGAACCTTGCTGTAATTACAAGGTTTGACCACTAAATGGTTGCCTGTGTCCATCTATTATCAGCTCCTAATTGACCATCCACTGTATTGTACTCTTTATTTTTATTTACTACTTCTCTCCCCCACAACCATATCTGCTTCCCCACATCTAGTCCTCTTAGCCTATATTTTCCCTCTGTGCATGCTGGCCTACTTGCCCAACCATCTACACAGCTGATTATTCCCAACCCAACCTGTCCTGAAACTCACCTTCCTTGGCTCTCTCTGCATACTATTCCTCCCCCAATACTTTCCCTTTCTGCCACCTACACAATCTCCTCTAAATAACTATACACTAGTATAACACCCTATCTCTCTTCTCTGTACCCCTTCTGCCCCTTCTACACCTGACAGTTTAACTGCTGGCCTGTTCATCTCTAGTAGCACTCCCCCCATACTCGGGGAACAAAGCCTCACATCCGGATTATTTCAGTACTCTACCTGCTACTAACTCCTCCCCCAGGCATATATCTGCCCCTGAGATAACAAATACACCTTGAACCGTATGGCACCATCTTTAAATCCGTGCTCTCCCATTCGGCTGCTGTGAGCTCCTGCTCTGAGTCTCTTTCACCTAGTAAGTACTCATGTGTGGTTGCTGTTAACAATTAACAATAGTTATAGTATGTGCATTTGCTGTTCTGTTGTAGAAACGTTTTAGAATTAAATCAATACAAGGGTTCAGATAATTAATCTTGTTACCCTCGGGCAACATATGAAAGGTTCTGCGACTGTTGTTATAGACTGTTGTTGTTAGCCTGCGATGTCTCTATGGTAGAACTAAATGCTTCTGTGGTTAGCCTAGACTGCATGCTATGTATATGAGGTTTATCTGGTGATTGTTAACCATTCCCTACCTGCCTAAGTAGGACATCAAAGCCTAGGAAAGAATTAAGGTCTTTGTATACCCAACACAGCTCTGCACTGTTGGATCCCTCCCTGCATTCTGTGCTCACTAACTGAAGGTGTATTGTTTTGTGACCACCAACAGAGCTATGTGCTGCTATTAACCGATAACATTGCAGTACTAGGTTGCTGTCTTTAGCGGTATTTACCAGGAACTGAGGGTTTAGATCAGATATTAACCTGTTACAAAGATTTCCCATGCCTACTAATGGCTGCATACAGTAAACGCCGACTATACAGTAGTTGCTCGGACACGTGCTGGATTGGCACCATACTGTAGAGCCCTATACCACTCCATAACACAGTAGCATCCTAGAGATTGCAGCCTAGCACAATAGAACTGTTATTTTGGACTAATCACAGCTATAACTTATTGAATTCCTCCCTATTTTTGCTCTACTTAAGAGAGTTGTGTGTTTTCCTGAAACACGTTACTAAGGTATGTGCTCCCTGTGACTCACAGAGGCTGTATACCTCAGCCATTGTCTTTAGAGGCATAATATCAAGGGAACAAAGGTATATACCAATAATTAGCCTGAGTAATCAGTATCCCTGCCTTATACAGGCCGCAAACAGAAAATGCTGGCCCTGCTGTACCCGCTCAAACATGTGTGAGCTTGGCGTTACACTTAGACCCCATATTCACTGTTTAACTTGGTAGCATCCCCAAACCGGCAAGCAGATAATTTGCTGATCAAGCGCTACTTTATATCAACAGTTACAGTGTAATTTGTGACTAATTCATAGTAGAAAGGATTGGAAGCCTCTAAAGGTGAATCCACCATGCTTCTGAACAACGGGAGGTCCTAATGTAAAAGAATCTAACTGAACTAGAAGGTAGCTGTTTTATGCACTAGCGACCGCTAATTTGGACATTGAAATAAGCTGTTGAACTGAAGGGTAGTATCTACATTTGCTGACATATCTACCATTAGATTTCCTATCTGACAAACCACCCTGGCATTAAGTGCACAAGTACTTTAAATAACTGTTCAGCTGCTACCTGGTTTAGTGCACTTGTTACCCCTTAATTTAGTTGTAATGACCCAGTATCTGGTGATTAAAGCTCCATAATTCATAGAAAGCAATGTTCAATCCTTGTTAGCCTCCACAAACGGTTTACCGCTACAACAGTGATGATTTACTATTGCTCCCAGTGCTGAAGCTTGTTTTTATACTGTTTGAAATATTACACTTCTGTGTTTAAAACTGAATAATTCTAAAGTCTGTTGTATGCTGCCTGGTGTTTTAAAATGTTTAACAGTTTTTAACCAATGTTTTTAAAGTTACACATCCCTGCTTTACATTGAATATTTCTACATTATTTTGTATGATGCCTAGAACTTTTAAAGAATATTTACAGTTTTTAAACTATGTTTGATAGCTACATATCCCTGTTTAACATTGCATATCTGTGAAGTATTGTTTGTACTGACTATACCGGGGAACTGGTATCTGTAACTGTCCTTTTCCTCATTGCCTGTCCTCTTTACATTCTCTCTAGCTTCCCTGCCCTATGTAGACATTAACTTCAACCTGCTGGAAGTGGTTAAGAAGCCAAGTTTATTCTGCCAAGGTCCTGCAAAACCTACCTCTGAAAGAATTACCTCTACTGCTTCAAGGGAAATTATTCCAAAGTATGTCTGTATACTCTTAAGTTGCGTTAAACCTAAACACTATTCACACAACCCTGCTAGGTTGTTAGAACTCACTGTAATTTAGACTCTACAGCAGCCACCATTCCCTTTCTCTATACCCACTTATTTAGCTTTCTATACCCTTCCCAAGACCACGATAAACCAACCTGTCCTGAAACTCTGTCCTGAAACTCACCTTCCTTGGTATTAAATATATTAAATCCCTACTTAAGAAATTCAAACCCACCACCCTGGCTGCAGACTTACTCCCTGCAGAATTTCTACAAAAGGCTGCTAATGAAATAGCATACCCTATCTCCGTCTTAATCAATCGTACTATCCACGAATCCTATGTCCCCTCCATCTGGAAAATCTCCCACATTATTCCACTTCACAAAGGGGGCAACTCCATGGAACTCTCGAACTATAGACCTATAGCCATCCTATCTCCCTTAGCCAAACTAATAGAAAAATATATACATAAGCAAATTCTAACTCACCTTATCCAGAACAACCTCCTAGCGCCATCCCAGCATGGATTCAGACCTGCCCATAGTACCACAACAGCACTTCTCTCCTTCTCTCACACAATAAATCAAAACCGTAATCACAACATCCTCTCCTCTGCCCTCTTTCTCGACCTATCCAAAGCATTCGATATGGTGAATCACCACCTACTCCTAGACACACAAAAATCATTCAGCCTAAACAATCTAGTAATCAACTGGTTCCACTCTTACTTGCAGGGTAGACAACAAGCAGTATTATGGAAAGACAATCTACCCTCCCTTCTACCAATCACCCTTGGTGTCCCCCAGGGATCCATGTTAGGCCACCTCCTTTTCTCCATATTCATCAATGACTTACCCAAAGTCATCCCAGAAGCAACTTGTATTCAGTATGCAGATTACTCTACCCTTATCTGTTCTGCCACCACCCCCTCAGAACTACAATCCCTATCCCAAAGCACCTTCAACAAAGTAGAGGCCTGGTTCAATAATCGCCGTCGCCTATTGAATCCCAACAAAACCAAACTACTACTTTTCTCTCCTACCCGTAAATTCATATCACCAAATATTACAATCTCATCCAACAATGGCACCATAATCTCTCCAAAACCATCCACAAAACTTCTTGGTGTAACAATAGATAATAACCTTACATTTGACACTCATATAGACAAAACCATTAAAACAGTTAACAAAAAACTAGGCTCCTTGCATAGGATTAAAGCATTCCTATCCCCCACCTGCCAGAATAGCCATAGCTAGAACATATCTTCTCTCAACCCTTCTCTATGCCTCACCCATTTTCCTAAACCTATGGAAAGCAAACCTAAACAAATTAGCTAGCTGCTATAACAATATAGCTAGATTCACCATAGGCACAGCCTACAGAACCCATCACTGTCAAAATTTTCAAACATTAGACTGGCTAGAACTACCCAATCAACTCCAGTACAACCAACTCATACTTATTCATAAAATCCTCTACCAACTTAACAGTACACCCATTCTGACAAATATTATCATCCCCTACAACAACCTACCATCCCTCCACTCATCCAGAAAAATGCAAGTACAATCTGCCAAAGCCAACAACTCAGCTGGAGAATCACTATTCTCCAGCTCAGCTGGAAAAAAAATAGAACGTGCTCCCCCCAGATCTTACCACTATAACCTCCTTACCCCAATTCAAAACATCCCTAAAGAATCACCTAAACAAGCATTGGCTATGTCCATGTCTAGACCCAAACTAACCCAAGATACATGTTACACTAGTAGGTAAATTATCCAATAAACAACTTCCTTATCCTATATGAATAAACTTTCTAAACCTAACCCACCCAAATTATATATACTTCTCAATAACCTTTAGAACAACACTAACTAAACCTAACCTAACCTGCTATACTAACCATTATAATGCTTTGTTTCTAACTCCCTATCCTAACCATTCCAATGACTTGTTTTTAACTCTTCTATAGCATCCTGTTATCCTAGCCAATCTAAGGTTATGTTTTTAACCTTTCTACATCTAATTTCCAATAACTCCCCTTCTTAACTAACCACCTTTTTCTTCTCCTGGTTGTCACTCATGACATCAATTTAGGTATCATGTCATTCTATACACTCATATGCTGTGCAATGATTTCTGTACATATTTCATACTATAAACCTGCAAAGATCTTAAACTTCAATGTAACCATGTATATAAATAATCACCTTTTATAATTTTACATTTTTTTTCAATGTAACCATGAATATTGATTGTCATCTTTTTGTACATGTGGAGCTTTTCTCCCCGGGCCTCCGCTGAAAATGGATATGTATCCAGTCGAACTCTCCGGTTAACAAATGTAAAATAAAATAAATAAAGAAAGAAATAAATGCTTAGCAGGGCTTAGATACGGGCATACCAGAGTTTTTAAAAAATAAAAATACAAATATTGAAAGTAATTGTTCATCAATGATACTTTATTATTATGTGCATCTATTTTACTTTATATCTCCTAAACATATGCATTTCACTACATTATCTGGTAGTGTAACTTTACTGTATTGGACACTTGTGTGTAACTGGGACTTTTATCCTCGGGTCTCCACTGAAAATGGGAGTGCTTCTGGGTACAGCTGGACTAACCAGGTTAACAAATGTCAATGTATACATAAAAAGAAAACATATTTAAAACATTTCCCTATCACATGTAAAAACCTGAATGACCTGTATTTGAACTGTGCACCTACTGCACACAAGGCCATAACTCTAACCATTCAGATACCAAGGATATAGTGATTAGAGCTATACAGTCCTATACAGCTCTCTCTCAGTTATGTTTAACCACTGCTAAGCACCACGCCATGCAAACCTGTTCAGCTATACGTAAACCTGACCTTTTCTATTAAAATTAAAAGCATCCGGTTTCTATTTTTAGATGTCTGGCACATGTTCATTGCTAAGCGCCATGCCACACCACGCAAACACAAGAAAAACAAATTAAAAAAAAATGACATTTTCATATTTATATTTTAGTGCTATCCGACACTTTGACAGTACAGCGGGTGTATTATGGACACTGTAACACACCCCCTACATATAACATCTACAACTGGGCCAAGTATAGGCATTTATTTACTATTTTAGTGCCATCCGGCACTTTGACAGTGAAGGGGGTGTGTTACACATCTCCGACTACTGTAACACACCCTTACACTGATTCAGCAACTGTGTACACAGCTCTCCCTCAGTAGTATGCCTTCATTAATATGCAAGGTGTGCTGCCGAGGGGGAGCTGCAGACACAGCCATGGTACACTCCGTGTAGGGCTTGCACTATTCCTACACGGAGTTTATTAAATCTGGGGGAATAGACTCTTAGGTTTCTATGCGTTGGTACTCAGACTAAGATAATAAGAAAGTAAAACTACTTCTCTGTCATTTGTTCAGTGCTAGTTATATGACAGAACTGAGACAGTGATCTGCTTTTAGTTCCTCAGTGATTTTCTCTTCTGTATGCATGTGGGCATTATTACTACTACTAAATATATTGGCAGTACTGCATTTGATATTTCTGTCCCATGCTCCCGCTTTGTATTTTTCTTTTTATTATTGCAAAAAAAAACTTCAAGATACTGTCCAACAAATCAGTCATAAATAATCAAAATAATCACTGTATAACTTGTGATAATCCTACAATTAATGAGTACTAGTCAATGTGCTTCAGCCACACATTGTGTGATGGTGAAAGTCGTGTATGGTGTCCAGGAGTCATCACAAGGTGCACCTGTGTTAGCATTTAAGGACTACTTAATAGGTGGCTGATTACGAGTGAAAAATGTAGTGTTGTGGAACCAGAAATAAGTGTGTGTGTGTGTGTGTGTGTGTGTGTGTGTGTGTGTGTGTGCTCGCACTAGAATGGTTCATGAGGTTAAGAATTAAAACACTCAACACTATGACACAAATAAAGCTATTCAGCATGTTCTATGCATGTTTGAACTATTTGTGTAATGTGTAGTGCATCACAATATTGATGCATGATTATTACAAGCATTTCATGACCTAATGACCTCCCACAAATTGCACGCGAATGCCTCAGGTCGCAGGAGTCAGAACGACAGTGGTGCATCTTCCAGTGAAGCCACATCTGACAGATGGCATTTCACCAATGAAAGAAGTTCCCAGTGTTTGTATGGCATGAGTTCATTTAGTAATATCTCTTTTGGAGTACAACTCCAGCCTAGAGTACCTATCTCTGTAGAGTTTGCATGTTCTGTCTATATCTGTGTGATTTCCTCTGGGTGGTTCTCCCATCCATACCCCCTGGAAAAATGTTGTTAATTGGCTACTTTGAAATACCCATTAATATTCATATACTCTTGCCTCTGTGGCCCAGGGCATAGTTGAAAATGTTCTGTAATAGTCTAGTTTACATACTCAGTCAGCAAATAAATAAATAAAGTAAATTAAAACTTGAACCCACAGAACAATTTCAACATCTAAGTAATTATGATTTGCATATAGAGGCAGCAGACAGCTTTGCTATAAAACTATCATGCTGAAAAACAAAGCAAATAAAATTGAACCAATTTTTAATACAATCATCATTAAATTCAAATTATTACGTAATGTTTTACATTAATTCATAATATACATGGATTAAGCCATCTTTCACCAAAACAAAAAGCACTGCTAGAAAAGCAATGTGTTTAAGCATGCATAATTATCAAACTGAAACTCCCATATGTACTGCCCTTTAATTACTTTCCCAAGTGCATTCATTTATCTTATTCATTTCCTAATGAGTAAGCCCCTGGGTAAAAGTGTCTCATTTTATTGACAGCATAGGAGCACCGTCTGGTTAAGTGGCTTGCTGAGATTCACGCAGTTTGCAAGTAGATATTGAAGGATTCAAATCTAGGACTATAGAATGGAGATCAACAACAGTTCACTTTCTGTTTTCACTTTTGAAACCACCCTTGCCAAAAATGATGTGCACAGAGCTACTTATAGAATATATTTGTGAATACTGTGCCGCATTTTTACTACATTTACTACATCATGAAATATAAAGGGCAGGCATGCTTTGCATTTGTAAATGTAGCATGAAGAGGAACAGCAAATATTTTCACTGAAAATTCTAGGCATAACTACAGCCCCACAGAATAACTTTCTGCTCACAACAGACTCAGACCAATATACATAAGGGATTCAGTGCCATCCAACTTGTTTTCTGAAAAGCAATTCACTCTAATGTTTGTTTACAAATAAAGAAATAAAGCTCACATTAGTGGCATTGTAATACTGATAGTGCAGATGGTTTTAGACAAAGTTTGGAGGCAGAAATAATGAAATTAGATGTCTGATTAGAATTGTGACTGAGGGCAGTCATGCTACAGTAATGTACTGAAAGCAAGTGTAAACACATTTGCATTGAAACAAAAGCTTGTCTACAAATGTCAAAGAATTGCTTTAAAATGTTAAAATGAGCTAAATATTTTCCAGTGTTTTACTTGATTTACTTAAATAGCCACTGCACATGCACAGGACATGTATTGTTTATGAAAATACGCTTCCGACCTATACTGCTGCAATGGCTAGCTTCTACCAATAATAAGAAAATCAGCAATGCCAGCTCCATTATTTTATTCAAAAACAGGCTGATCGCCCATCTTTTAAAGTACATGTACAGCTATCACATGCGCAGTGCTCACTAGGTATTTCTTTCTACATTGCAAACAGGTGAATAGAATGAAGAAGAAAACAGGGTAGAATGTGTAAATAGCAAAGTGACAAAATACCTGGTTTGCATTTGTAGCGCTATGACTGCTTTGATAATTCACTGAAACCAAGGTGGGGCAATCAGCACTGACATGTCATGTTTATGAACATTTATTTTGAAGAAGGGCAAACAATTTTTGGTTACACATGTGCACGCGTGCACACACACACACACACACATATATATATATATATATATATATATATATATATATATATATATATATATATATGGATCCCCTTCAGAAGCTTGAAGTTTCAAAACTCCAAACTTCAAATGGCCGAGACCAGAAGATCAAAGTTTTGAAACTTTGAAGATTTTGAATAGAGATCACTGCACAGAGTGAAACAAGATATTTCCCGTTTTCCTCAATGTAGTGCGATCTTGGAGTTGGTATATTTAGTTAGGGAAGGTGTGGGGGGGCAAAGCCCCCCACATTGGTGGGCTTGCTTTCGTTCAGTTTCGTTTGTGTTTCAGGATGGCCAAGCATTTACTTACCTGGCGTGGTAAGTCGGTGTTCTGGGATGTCAGTGTTCTAGTGATGTCGGCCTTTTTGTCTCAGTTATATGGGTTTCGGGTAAGTGGTATTTTGGTCTTCTGAACAGGCTGGCCGGGAGATTCATTTTCTTTCAATTAAAAATATACATTGTTTTTTAAGGGCATTTTTCTTTAAGAATGCCCTTTGCATTCAGTCTCACAGATGCTTCTGCTGCATCTGTGCGACCAGTGGCTTATGTCTTCATCGTCTGCGCCTGTGTGGAATTTGAATTTCAGAAAACGTTTGATCTGCAGACAAAGGCTCAAGTGAGAGGTAGGTGTGTGCGTGTGTGTGTTTGTGTTTAAGAGGTGTGTGTGTGTGTGTGTGTGTGTGTGTGTGTGTGTGTGTGTGTGTGTGTGTGTGTGTGTGTGTGTGTGTGTAAGAAGTAGGTAGGGCTGTGTTGTATATGTTTGTAAGAGGGAGGAAGGGCTTTGTGTGTGTTTGTGTATAAGTAAGAGGGGGATAGGAGTGTTTTGTAAAAGTCTGTGTTCTAGTAATTGCTAGTCTGTAGCTCCAACTTCTGCCACCCAGTTCACACAAAAGTTTGTTAGTAAACGAAAACAAAAACAGACATTAGCAGTAATCCTAGTGTTTAATATTAATAATTAAAAAGTGTGTCTTTCAGCATGTGTACATTAAAAATGTTAGATGTTCAGAAAGAGGGGCTTTCTGTAAGATTAGAAGATCTCGAGGTTACATTTCAGCAGTTGTAGAAAATTTGTCTCATAAATAGGTCAAATTTTATGGCAAATGTTAGTAAGTCTAGAAGAAAAATGGAACATGTCTAAATGTGAGTGCAAAAATCATAGCAGTGGCGGTATGATGAAAGGCTACTTAGTATGCGAAAATGTGCTATGCAGTCTGAAAAGGACAGCTTGGCCTCTATTGCCAGGGCTGCTATAATAAGGAACTACCAGAAATAATGGCAGACACTTGAGTTTTAGACTTCATATCCTCAGAAAATGCATACTAATGCAAACCTTGTTGTTCTATACACTTTCTGAGAAGGATGTGTGTGTCATACCTTTCAATTGTACAGATTTTCATAGAATGTCCAGATTGGTACCTTATATTTTTGGTCTGTTCTTCATAAAAATTCTGGGGTTTTTTGACAAATTACTGGGATGACATGTATTTGAGTTTCAGACTTCATATCCTTTAGAAAATGCATTTGATCCCAAATCCTGTTATAATAGCAGCTTTCTAAATGTTCCCCTAGTGTTGGTCCTTTGTCTCCAACATTATAACAGGCTTTGTCTAGATTTCTTGTGCTAAGAGACTGAGAGGTATGGTGTGTGTGTGTGTGTGTGTGTGTGTGTGTGTGTGTGTGTGTGTGTGTGTGTGTGTGTGTGTGTGTGTGTGTGTGTGTGTGTGTTTGTGTGTGTGTGAGTGTGTGTGTGTGTATAAGAAGGAGGTAGCATACCCCTCAGCTGTCCAGGTTTATCCAGAATGTCCAAACTTTTGCCCCATATTCCTCCTAAAAAGGATTGACGTTGCTAAATAATAAAAGATATTTGAGTTTTAGATGTCATAACCTTTAGAAAAATGCATACTAACACAAATCCTGTTATTCTAGCAATTTTCTAAGTTAATGAGAGCAATATTTATAATTTGTCCCTATTTAAGCTTTGTCCAGATTTCAAGCTCTAAGAGGTTGAGGTGTGTGTGTGTGTGTGTGTGTGTGTGTGTGTGTGTGTGTGTGTGTGTGTGTGTGTGTGTATGTGTGTGTGTGTGTGTGTGTGTGTTTGTGTTTGTGAGAGAGCGAGAGAGAGAGAGAGAGAGAGTGAAATGCCCTAGTTAGAGTTAGCAGGTGGAATTTATTTTCAGGCTTCTAGGGAAGAGAAGTTTACTGCTGTTCATGTTAAGTCTGCTTAAAATGTGCAACTTTTTATTTAGCAAATAGTATCACTATTGTGGTATAGAATTTTAAAGCAGTGTTAGTAGTACATCAGGTAGTATACTTGCTTTTTGATTTAGAGGGCTGTAGGTTCTACTCCCGCAGCATGAGGATTTGAATTTTAAGGGGAGGGGGGGTGCTGCAATCCTGAGTATGTCCTCCTTTGGATGAGATACCTAGTAACTATGAACCTGTTTGTCAGCTTGCCACCCATTCTCTATTGCAATATACCATCTTACCAGTTTCTTAATGTAACATAGGTAATTTATTCTTTAAGGGCAGCAGGCACTGAATTTGTAGATGAAACATTGAAATGTATTTATTTTTATTTATTTTACATTTGTCCGACCGGACACAGGTCCATTTTCAGTGGAGGCCCAGGGAGAAAATCTCCAGACTACAAATATACTTAGTTATTATGAAATACAGAAATATAATACATTGCATAGCACACATAGCACACTTAACATAATAACGAAAAACTCAGATAACAAAGTTTAACAGCAGTTTCAACATAATACAGAGTAAAAGGCAGTGCATGGCCTGCACAGAGCAAAATAACATGGTAAGGAATAAATACAGTAACATATTTAAAAGGACATTCAGATGAACATAATTTGGTAGGTATGCAAATGACAGAAATAGCCTTTTGTATCATATAGTACATAGTGCAAAAGGGAAGGAATGTGGGAAATGCAGATATTAGTTTGTACATTAGTTGTTCACCTAGGGAGTCACAAGAGCAGGACCAGTTGTCTATATAATGTGTTTTCAAGGATTTTTTAAATTGTATGGAAGAGTTGTTAGAGGTCAGGTAGCTTGGTAAAGTATTCCAAGCTTTAGAAATAGAACAGCTAAAGAGGGATTTGCCTGCATTATTATTATATTTACTGACATTTAGGAGGTTCTGATTACTAGATTTTGGGGTTCTAGTAGTAGTATTGGGTTGGATTAGATCATGTAGTGCTGCGATTTTATCAGGGTGGTAGTATAGCTTATGTACAAGTGACAGTTGATTGAGTTTAAGAAGTTGAGGCAGCTCTGGCCAGTTTAGTTGTTTGAGTGGTACACAGTGATGAGTCTTGTGTGAGGACCCAGAAGCAAACCTGGCAATCTTGTTGTAGCACGTTTCAAGTTTGTTTAGGTCAGCCCTCCATAGATTAGTTACAATGGGGGAGGTGTAGAGGAGGGAGGATAAGAGATGTGTTCTAGCAATTGTGGTTTTAGTGTATTTAGTGAGAAAGTGTTTGTTACGATAGAGGAGACCTAGTTTTTTCTGGACTTCCTTGATGGTTTGGGATATGTGGATGTCAAATCTCAGGTTATTATCTATTTCTACACCTAATAGTTCTATGTGGGTGGTTGGGGTGATCTTGGTGTTGTTGTTGGACATTAAGATAAATTTGTCACTTGAGGGTGGAGATCTATGTGGGCTGAAAAGAAGAAGCTTAGTTTGTTTGGGTTGAGAATTAGGTGGGAGTTATTGAACCAGGTTTCAGCAACTGAGAAACAATTTTGGGTTAGGGAGTGAAGGTCATTTAGTGTGGGGGCAGCGCATATGAGGGTGGTATCATCTGCATATTGCACTACAGAGGCATTAGGTATGGAGGAGGAGAGCTGGTAGGTGAATAATGAGAAAAGTAATGGGCCAAGGACTGATCTTTGAGGGACCCCTAAGGATATTGGTAGATAAGTAGACAGTTGGGTTTGCCATTGCATTGCTTGTTGCCATCCTGATAGGTAACTATTAAACCTTTAGATTGAGGAGGGACTGATATCAAGGGTGGACAGTGTGTTAAGAAGCATATTGTGGTTGACCATACTGACAGCCTTTGATAGATCCAAAAATACTGCTGAAACATAATGTCCACTGTTTCTGTGCTGGTTGTCTGTGTTGGTAAAGGACACTAATGCAGTGGTGGTACTGTGGCAGGCTTGGAAGCTGTGCTGAGACTGAGATAGCAGATTGTCAATGAGGAGGTACTGCATCAATTGGGAACAACTCTTTCTAATATTTTTGATTATGGTGATATAATAGCGATGGGATGGTAGTTATTGAGTTCTATGGAGTTAACTCCTTTGTGCAGTGGAATTATATGGGAGCTTTTCCAGAAGGAGGGCACCTTACACTCAGAAATGGATCTGTTAATGAAGATGGCAACAGGGTAAGCTATAGCCTCTGAGGCTAACTGGAGGAATTCATCTGGTAGATTGTCAGCAGCTATGGTGGTAAGTTTAAGTTTATGGAGGAGTTTTGAAATAGCTTTTATAGACACTGAGTGCAGGTTAAAGTGAGAGGTATTATCCTGTTTGTTAGTATGTATTTGGGAGGGTGTTGGGATAGGGAAGTTAACATTATTTTGGGTATCTGTAAGGGCCTGAACTGTTTTGGTGAAATATGTGTTAAACTGAGTGGGAATATTATCTTGGTTGTTTGCACTTGCTGGTGTTGGTGAAGTGGTTTCCCCTGGTTTAAGTATAGAGGTTACTGCTGCCCAGAATTTTTGTGGGTTATGAGCATACTTTTCTTGGATGTTTTGGTAGCATTTCATTTTGTCTACTCTGGTTAGTTTCCTGGCTTTATTATGGAGTTCTAGGTACTTTTGTTTTGAAGTTTGGGTTTTGTATTTATGGAATTATATCCAAGCTTTGCCCCTTTCTTTGAGAATGGATTTAGTTTCTTTAGTTAGCCACTGGGCATAGTTTGTCTTTATTCTAATGGTTCTGGTGGGTGCATGCAGGTTTAATATTTGTAAGAAGTTTGAGTTAAAGTAGTGGACTGCTTCATCGAGAGTTAGTTGTGTCAATGGTTCCCAGTTACAACATTTTAGGAAGGAGATAAAATTATCAAGATTAAATATCTTTTTGTTCCTAACAACTCTGAAGGATGTCTGATTTATATGGTGAGTTCTGGATCTTATCAGGTAGGTTAGTTGATGATCACTCAGGCTGTCAGGAAGGCAGCCTGATTGGGATGAAAGGGAGGAATTGGATGAAAGAATCCAATCCAGTATGGACTGGTGCTTAGGTGCTCTGTCTATAAAAGTGGGTGCTAAGATCAATTGGGTGACCCCATGGAGGTTAATGTGGGTAGAAGGATTGCTGCCAAAGTAGTTGAGCCAATCTATGTTAAAGTTTATAGGTTCATAGGTAGATACTAGGCTAATGGCCCCAGGGCCTATATAAGCCTAGCCAAACGGTACCCTGGCTTTCGCCACCCAAGAAAATTATTTTCCTGTGCCCCTGTTGAGCAGAGCCACAGAAGTGATCCCCGGGGTGAATTTCCTATCTCCCATCCAATCATCAAGATTTTTCTTGAAGAGTGCTAATGAGGAGCTTTGTTTGATATAGATAGGTAATTTGTTCCAGAGTATGGGAAGTCTCTGGGACAGGAATCTATCCCTCCAGCATGTTCTGTTTATTGTGGTGACAGGGTTTAGGTCCCTAGAGTATGTAGCACGGAGGGATTTCTTTAAGTGGAGCATGTCCAACTGCTCTGGGTTTGACATAATATGTTAGGCAGAGATCGCCTCTGAGTAGGCGATATGCAACGGAGTAAAACTGGAGTTTTTTGAGACAGTCTGCATAGGGCATCTGTTTGAGGCTGATAATCCTCTTTGTGAGGTATTTCTGCGGCCTTTCCAGTTGTTGTAGATGTCTTGTGAGATACATACCAAAAGGGGCATTGTACTCTATAATGGGTCTAATGAGTGACGAGTAGAGGGGAACAATGACCTCTTTTTTCCTGGATGAGAAACCTTTTGTAATGAGGTGTGCCAAGTAGAAGGAATTCCTGACTGCTGTGGTGATGTGATTATCAAAAGAGAGACTACTGTTCACCTGTGTCCCAAGGTCTCTTATCACACTTTCAGTGTTAAGTAGACTACCGCCTATGTGGTAGTTCATGGGTACAGAGTTTTTACCAAAAGGGATGACAATGCACTTTTTGGCATTGAGCATGAGGCCATGGCTTTGACACCAGGCATCTGTCTCAGTGAGGCCCTTTTGTAGGATGTCCACATCGTTAGCAGTTTTAATTATGGCTCCTAGTTTGCAGGTATCTGCGAACTTCGTTAGCCAAAGACCTTCTGTGTTAACCTGTACTTCAGAAAAGTAGATACCAAACAGGAGACGACCCAGGACCCTGTGGTACTCCACTTGTCACTGGTCTGAAGTTGGATTTAGAGTCTCTACTTTAACAGTATGGGTTCTGTTAGTGTGCCAGTTGGCAACCTATCTTGTGACATGGGGATTTATAGGAAACAAAAGTGCACAAGCATGAAACACCAAAACAAAAATCACACAGCAAACCCTGTTGATACCAATAAAGGCTGTCCCTCCATTGAGTTCCACTATTCAGGGGAACGTGAAATATGAATAATTCCAGTAAGCACACAGGAAAGTTCCAGCAACATAAAAGTATTTATTTAGTAAAATAAAAAACAAAAAACAAGTAGATTGAGCACTTTCATCTCCACTCAGGAGACTTCATCAGAATCATCATTCAAAATAACTATACACTTTTTATAACAAGCCACATCGCTTTTCATTGGTCAACCAATTAATTCAAAATAATAAATTCAACAGAATAAATTCAGCACAATAAATTAACTCATGAAGGTCCAAATACATTTTGGCAATGCTTTATACCATAAATATATAAATATAAATGTGAATAAATATATGTAGTGATTGTTCTAAAATAGTAAAAGTATGAATATAAATATAACATTTCTTTTGATGTACAGACTGAAATGAAATACAACTTGTTATTAAAGGAAACAGTTCCAAGATCCTAGGGAATAAATAATTTGTGGAATAAATATTAACTATAAAATAAGTAAAAAATATAAATATAATATATTATATATTATAAATATGAATAACCAAACAGTTAGACGGAACCCCGTCCAAGCTACTTGTACTAGACTATAAGTGAATCCGGACTCAAATAAGGATGTATAAAACCAGTTTAATCCATATAACTGCTCAACAAACACATAAACATCAAAGGTGAAACAAAACTTTTTTCACAGAACACAATGGTAAGCGCTTTCATCTGCTTAATGCAGACTTCATCAGACCAGGTGACACAATTAGTACTATTATATTTAAGTGCTATTTGAAGCCAAAATCCAACCTTCAAAAATCCATTTAACCCTTCCATTGACATAAACATATATCCCACATATATTTAAAGAGCCAAGACTTCATGTATTAGCACTAACAACACAACACTTTGTTTCGGAACATTTTCAGAGGCATATATTATCGATCGCCTCTTGTCCATTATATCTGATGTTTTACCTAAACTCTAAATTACCTAACCATTCCTATAATCTCTGTATATATTAAAACATTTGCATATATAATAATATACTATAAAACCTACTATATGTATATTTTACATCATATTACAATCAATGTAAGGAATAATAATAATAATAATAATAATAATAATAATAATAATGTCTCAAACAACTCAATACTAATAAGTAATGTCTAAAATGTACACTTTGTAAAAACCTATTTACCTGAATTTTATACATATATATCTCTTTATGCTTAAAAATATTATAAAATTATATAAAAAGCTTTTAAAAATAGTTTATAACCATCATATTCCTTATTTCAGTAAGAGAAATGGTTTTAAAGAAATAAATTCGTTGACGCCTGGTTCTCTAGTGGCGTCAGTTAAAATTTGCCAAACACTTTCTCTTTTGCTTAGAAGTGCTTTGAAGTTCCCTCCTTTTTGAGTACTATTTACCTGATCTATAATAGCAAATTTAAAGGTATATAAAATACCATATTTGCTAATATGTTTATATAATGCATTTTTGTATCTTTAATTTTTATTCTATATAAATGATCATATATGCGTTTATTTAGTTGTCTCTCAGTTTTTCCTATGTAAAATGCGGGGCATACAGAGCATTTAGCTAAGTACACTATACCACTACTATTACAATTCCCCTTCTTGAATTTTACATAGGTCCTATTGATGTCACTTAATCTACATCCTTCATTCTCATTTATAAATCCACACTGTTTGCAAGAACCACATTTCTTGGTACTTTTTCCTGCCCTTTCAGCATTGATAGACTTGAACGTCTTTTGTAAATATTTTTTTATGTTCATACCCATTTTAAATACAAACTTTATACTATCTCCAACAACTTCTTTAATTTCTTCATCTATTAATAATATATCCCAAAACTTGCTTAAAATGTTTTTTATATCATTCACATAAGGGGTGTATGTCAAAACACATACTTTATTGGGACTTATATCATCCTTTGTTCCTATGTGTTTAAAAATATTCTTGTCAATACCTAATATAGGTGTATATCTTTTCCCCCATTCATTTATCACATAAGTGGATATATTTTGAAGCAACGACAAGGGGTAGCCCCTATTAAAATATATTGTTGTGATGTTATCCATTTCCCTATGCATAATTTCAAACGTAGATGACATTCGGGCTACACGAATACATTGACCTTTAAAAATATTTCTTAACATATACTTAGGATGACAACTATTAAACTCTAAGTATGCATTAGACTGTGTGCTTTCCCTATATATTTCCGATTGAAAGCCATTTGCAGTATGGCTAATATATGTATCCAGATAAGCAATACCCTTCCTATCAATTGAATATGTAAATTTCAAAAATTCACTGGTTTGATTTATATATATCATAAAATCCTTTATACTTTCTTCAGGGCCACTCCATAAGACAAAGATATCATCCAAAAATCTCGTATAATATGTTATATATTTGTAGTACTCACTACAAAATACAAATTGGTTTTCCCACTCTAACATAACCATATTAGCAAAAATGGGGGCACATGAAGCCCCCATTGCAACACCTTTTGTTTGTCTATAATATTTGCCTTCATAATATATAAAGTTGTTATCTAACACTATTTCCATCATGTCAGTAATCAAATTTATCTTTTCCCAACTCATATCTGAATATTTCCTCAGACTTGAGCAAAAATTCTCTAATCCCTGGTATTTAGGGATACACGAGAACAAATCAACTACATCTATAGTGATAAATATTAACTTATCTTTCCAAATATCAGGGGTAAGCTGTGCTAAAAACATCCATGAATCCTTAATGAGATGGGGCAGCTTCATATATATCGGCTTTACCCATCTATCAATAACTACCCCAATATTGAATGTTTTAGATCTACTTCCTGATATTATTGGAAGAAACGGGGGTTTTCTTATATCTTTGTGTACTTTAGGAATGCCAACAATCGTGGCCATAACTGGATAGTCAACCTTAATAAAATTATATATTTCATTAGTAATTCTATTATCTATAGCATATTCCTCTATTGCCAAGTCGATTTTTCGATATTTTATATTAATCTCATTTATTGAGGTTATTTCATAATTGCCAGATTCCATCAGAATAGCTTGTATCTCATTAATGTAATCAACATTATTATACAAAACAATTCCCCCACCTTTATCCGGTTTCATAACTCGGATATCATTGTTCATGATTAATTCGTTTAAACATGTTCTTTCTTTTTTAGTCAAATTGTCCATTATAATATTGTACTTCACCTTATTGTTATATTTGTATACTTCATGACAAGCTGCTTTTTCAAAATGCATCACTTTTTTATGTAACTATGAAACTATGTGCTATAGGGATAAACACACTTTTTTACTTTAGGGCCTTGTTTTCTATATTTATATTACTTTCACTATTATTTTTAAACATCAAAGCTAAATTGATTTTACGGCAAAATAATTTTATATCTGTAATTACATCAACTAAATTGAACTTAGTGGAAGGAATAAATTTCATATATTTTTTAAAAAGTGTAAAATGTTCCTCTTTGATCTCTATACTGGTGTAATTAAAAACTTTTAAGTCATTAAATTCATTGACTATGTTCGTCCTCTCATCTATATCTTCAAGCATACAAAACCTAATGAAATTATCCATATTATTCTGTACATTAATCGAACCTGAGCCCTCTCCATTTTCACAGCTTGCTTTTGCTACCAATTGTTCAGATGATGACTCCAATAATTTCACCCCCTCGGTGAAGGTGGAAAATACTGACCGCCCTGAAAATTTGATCTCCTCTCCTTATATGTCTCATCTTTATTCTCAGGATATACTCTCTGATTTACATATTTATCCTGTCTCCACAAGTACGCTCTATTTTGATTATACTGTTCCACATCACGTTGAATTTTATACCTCTTCCTTTCAAATATTTTTTCAGCTCTACTCTCCGCTAATTTATATTGTTTCAAATACAAATCTTTCCATTGTGGAAACAATAAATCATTCAAGATTTCAGTATTCAAACTTTCTACTTCATTAATGGTATGTACCAATTTCTCATCATTCTTTTTCATTAACAAATTCATATAACTAGTCCCAAAACTATTAAATAAAGTATTAAATTCATTCTGAGTGTCTTTATCCATACTTAACCCCATTGGTATTTTAAAAAAATCTCAAACCCATAGGTACTATTTCCATTGATATACATTTCAACAAATAAGCATTGTCCACTTTTATACTTTTTGCTGTCAACAATAATTTACCTAAATGGTAAATTCTGTCCTTTAATGTTCCTTTATCAGTGAATGTTTTGTAATTCTGATGAATTAATTTCTTTTTATTCTGTCCAATAGAAGTAAATTCATATTCATTAGTTAAAAAATTGTCTATGTTGTATATTTTATGATTGTCACTGGGTAAATCAATATTCCTGCCTTTAGGGCTGGATGTATTATGTGCAGTACCTTTAGAGGCAAGCCCTTTTGATTTAACAGTAGTAGCATACGTCTTCCCTGGTAAAGGACGCTTAGGACGAGTGCCCAATCGATCACCTTCTTCCACATCATGAAATAAAGAAAAATCAAATGTGCATTCATTATCAGATGAATGGTTCTGAATGCCTGTGGAATTCTGTTTACTGGGAGATAAACCTGGGGTGACTGCTTTAGTGTTACTAGGATCCCACTGTGCATTGGGAATGTCAATCTGTGTGGATACGTTACTGCCTGGTAACTTTGTATCCTTATACACTACTGAACTATTAATTATGTCAGTGCAGTTGGTTTGGATTCGTCCAACTGCCGCTATTAACCGAGTTACTTCCTCTCGCAATGAATTCATTTCTGAACGTAAAGAAAGAATATCCTCCTTATTCAATGAAGTCTCCGTCACTTCTGCATTGCCTTCCATAGCTAGCAACTAATAGTCCACAAATACTTCTGGATACAACACCTGAATAACCAAACAGTTAGACGGAACCCCGTCCAAGCTACTTATATTAGGCTATAAGTGAATCCGGACTCGAATAAGGATGTATAAAACCAGTTTAATCCATATAACTGCTCGACAAACACATAAACATTAAAGGCGAAACAAAACGTTTTTCACAGAACACAATGGTAAGCACTTTCATCTGCTTAATGCAGACTTCATCAGATCAGGTGACACAATTAGTACTACTATATTTAAGTACTATTTGGCGCCAAAATCCAACCTTCAAAAATCCATTTAACCCTTCCATTGACATAAACATATATCCCACATATATTTAAAGAGCCAAGACTTCATGTATTAGCACTAACAACACAGCACTAAGCGTACTTGTGGAGACAGGATAAATATGTAAATCAGAGAGTATATCCTGAGAATAAAGATGAGACATATAGGGAGAGGAGATCAAATTTTCAGGGCGATCGGTATTTTCCACCTTCACCGAGGAGGAGAAATTATTGGAGTCATCATCTGAACAATTGGTAGCAAAAACAAGCTGTGAAAATGGAGAGGGTTCAGGTTCGATTAATATGGATAATTTCATTAGGTTTCGTATGCCTGAAGATATAGATGAGAGGACGAACATAGTCAATGAATTTAATGACTTAAAAGTTTTTAATTACACCAGTATAGAGATCAAAGAGGAACATTTTACACTTTTTAAAAAAGGTATGAAATTTATTTCTTCCACTAAGTTCAATTTAGTTGATGTAATTACAGATATAAAATTATTTTGCCATAAAATCAATTTAGCTTTGATGTTTAAAAATAATAGTGAAAGTAATATAAATATAGAAAACAAGGCCCTAAAGAAAAAAAGTGTGTTTATCCCTATAGCACATAAAAAAGTGATGAATTTTGAAGAAGCAGCTTGTCATGAAGTATACAAATATAACAATAAGGTGAAGTACAATATTATAATGGACAATTTGACTAAAAAAGAAAGAACATGTTTAAACGAATTAATCATAAATAATGATATCCGAGTTATGAAACCGGATAAAGGTGGGGGAATTGTTTTGTATATAATGTTGATTACATTAATGAGATACAAGCTATTCTGATGGAATCTGGCAATTATGAAATAACCTCAATAAATGAGATTAATATAAAATATCGAAAAATCGACTTGGCAATAGAGGAATATGCTATAGATAATAGAATTACTAATGAAATATATAATTTTATTAAGGTTGACTATCCAGTTATGGCCACGATTGTTGGCATTCCTAAAGTACACAAAGATATAAGAAACCCCCCATTTTGCCTGATAATATAAGGAAGTAGATCTAAAACAGTCAATATTGGGGTAGTTATTGATAGATGGGTAAAGCCGATATATATGAAGCTGCCCCATCTCATTAAGGATTCACGGGTGTTTTTAGCACAGCTTACCCCTGATATTTGGAAAGATAAGTTAATATTTATCACTATAGATGTAGTTGATTTGTTCTCGTGTATCCCTAAATACCAGGGATTAGAGAATTTTTGCTCAATTCTGAGGAAATATTCAGATATGAGTTGGGAAAAGATAAATTTGATTACTGATATGATGGAAATAGTGTTAAATAACAACTTTATATATTATGAGGGTGAATATTATAGACAAACAAAAGGTGTTGCAATGGGGACTTCATGTGCCCCCATTTTTGCTAATATGGTTATGTTAGAGTGGGAAAACCAATTTGTATTTTGTAGTGAGTACTACAAATATATAACATATTATATGAGATTTTTGGATGATATCTTTGTCTTATGGAATGGCCCTGAAGAAAGTATAAAGGATTTTATGATATATATAAATCAAACCAGTGAATTTTTGAAATTTACATATTCAATTGATAGGAAGGGTATTGCTTATCTGGATACATATATTAGCCATACTGCAAATGGCTTTCAATCGGAAATATATAGGAGAAGCACACAGTCTAATGCATACTTAGAGTTTAATAGTTGTCATCCTAAGTATATGTTAAGAAATATTTTTAAAGGTCAATGTATTCGTGTAGCCCGAATGTCATCTACGTTTGAAATTATGCATAGGGAAATGGATAACATCACAACTATGTTTTTTAATAGGGGCTACCCTTTGTCGTTGCTTCAAAATATATCCACTTATGCGATAAATGAATGAGGGAAAAGATATACACCTATATTAGGTACTGACAAGAATATTTTTAAACACATAGGAGCAAAGGATGATATAAGTCCCAATAAAGTATGTATTTTGACATACACCCTTTATGTGAATGATATAAAAAACATTTTAAGCAAGTTTTGGGATATATTATTAATAGATGAAGAAATTAAAGAAGTTGCTGGAGATAGTATAAAGTTTGTATTTAAAATGGGTATGAACATAAAAAAATATTTACAAAAGACGTTCAAGTCTATCAATGCTGAAAGGGCAGGAAAAAGTACCAAGAAATGTGGTTCTTGAAAACAATGTGGATTTATAAATGAGAATGAAGGATGTAGATTAAGTGACATCAATAGGACCTATGTAAAATTCAAGAAGGGGAATTGTAATAGTAGTGGTATAGTGTATTTAGCTAAATGCTCTGTATGCCCCGCATTTTACATAGGAAAAACTGAGAGACAACTAAATAAACGCATATATGATCATTTATATAGAATAAAAATTAAAGATACAAAAATGCATTATATAAACATATATGCAAATATGGTATTTTATATACCTTTAAATTTGCTATTATAGATCAGGTACATAGTACTCAACAAGGAGGGAACTTCAAAGCACTTCTAAGCAAAAGAGAAAGTGTTTGGCAAATTTTAACTGAAGCCACTAGAGAACCAGGCGTAACAAATTTATTTCTTTAAAACCATTTCTTTTACTGAAATAAGGAATATGATGGTTATAAACTGGTTTTAAAAGTTTTTTATATAATTTTATAATATTTTTAAGCTTAAAGAGATATATATGTATAAAATTCTGGTAAATAGGTTTTTACAAAGTGTACATTTTAGACATTACTTATTAGTATTGAGTTGTTTGAGACATTATTATTATTATTATTATTATTATTATTATTATTATTATTATTATTATTCCTTACATTGATTGTAATATGATGTAAAATATACATATAGTAGGTTTTATAGTATATTATTATATATGCAAATGTTTTAATATATACAGAGATTATAGGAATGGTTAGGTAATTTAGAGTTTAGGTAAAACATCAGATATAATGGACAAGAGGCGATCGATAATATATGCCTCTGAAAATGTTCCGAAACAAAGTGTTGTGTTGTTAGGGCTAATACATGAAGTCTTGGCTCTTTAAATATATGTGGGATATATGTTTATGTCAATGGAAGGGTTAAATGGATTTTTGAAGGTTGGATTTTGGCGCCAAATAGTACTTAAATATAGTAGTACTAATTGTGTCACCTGGTCTGATGAAGTCTGCATTAAGCAGATGAAAGCGCTTACCATTGTGTTCTGTGAAAAAAGTTTTGTTTTGCCTTTGATGTTTATGTGTTTGTCGAGCAGTTATATGGATTAAACTGGTTTTATACATCCTTATTCGAGTCCGGATTCACTTATAGCCTAGTACAAGTAGCTTGGACGGGGTTCCGTCTAACTGTTTGGTTATTCAGGTGTTGTATCCAGAAGTATTCGTGGAATATTATAAATATGATTAAAAGAACATGTATATATATATATATATATATATATATATATATATATATATATATATATATAAATCCTCCTTAAAACTGTAGTTAATATTAAAAGTTTTGCTAAAAATGTATATTAATAAAAACTACTGTGATGAAAAAATTACTATGATGAAAAAATTCATATATAAGTTTTGTAACTCTATATTTTTATTTTTATTTTTTACTGTTTCAGTACTTATTCATTGTTCCTTAACTGCTGTATATGTTGCTTTAGGGGTCCGATCTTTTGTGGTTGGAGGCTAGTAATTTTAAAGCAGGGGTGATGGATATGTGGTCGTTCAAACCTGGGTAGTTACATTCCCTAGGATCTTGGAACTGTTTCCTTTAATGACAATTTGTATTTCGCTTCAGTCTGCACATCAAAAGAAATGTTATATTTATATTTATACTTTTACTATTTTAGAACAATCAATACATATTACATATATACATTTATACATATTATATATTATATATAATATATATTATTATATATTATATTATTTATATTATATACATTTATATTTATATATTTATGGTATGAAGCATTGCCAAAATATATTTGGACCTTCATGAGTTAATTTATTGTGCTGAATTTATTCTGTTGAATTTATTCTGTTGAATTAGTTGGTTGACCAATGGAAAGCGATGTGGCTTGTTATAAAAAGTGTATAGTTATTTTGAATGATGATTCTGATGAAGTCTCCCGAGTGGAGATGAAAGCGCTCAATCTAGTTGTTTTTTGTTTTTTATTTTACTGAATAAATACTTTTACGTTATTGGAACTTTCCTGTGTGCTTACTGGAATTATTCGTATTTCACATTCCCCTGAATAGGGGAACTCAATGGACGGACAGCCTTTACTGGTATCAACAGGGTTTGCTATGTGATTTTCATTTTGGTGTTTCGTGTGTGTGCACTTGTGTTTCCTAGTTACGTTTTTTGACACTGCTGATTGCTGAGGAGTCCCCCGCTATGATGGATAGTAGCTCACTGTTGAGTGAGCTCATTCGTGTAATACAAACCCACTCACAGGTTAGCACACAACTTTCGGATACAGGAACTGGCATTCCCTGTGCACAGAGTAGTCCCAAACAGACGTCCAAAGCCATGATGATGTCAGATGCTGGGGAGGAGAGGTCCGCCATGCCCAGAGGGAAAGATGGAGTTCAGCCAAATTCACAGGGAGCTAATAGCCCCAATTATCATCCACCAAGGAGCCAAAACCAATGAGGGGATGGTGAAAATGGTTTAGGACATTTAAATGAATAAGCCCAAATGGATTTTTGCCAGTGGCTGGACAAATAATTTTTTCAAGCAGAAAGGGATGACGGAAGGAAGCGAAAAATGAATATGACATATAACGACAAGTGTAAGACTTTAAAAATTCAGTTATCAAAATACAAAACACTAGCTTTAGATAACTGGTATTGTAAGAAGTGTATTGAACAAAAAATTGTACCAAAAGGTCTAAGGCTTAATATGTTTCCGAACAACACAACAAAGGACAATGAATTTTTCAAAACTGTAATGAACATTTTAAATGACTGTGGTATTTTAATTTTGAAGGCTATGATAAACAATAATGAAATTTTAATGGAACAATGAACAAATACCATTGATAAGCTTAATAAGGAGATAAGTGCAGACCTATTGTTTAATGTTGTGGAATACAAGAATGTATATTTAAGAGAGTTACAGGATGTGGATGGTTTGATGGCCAAGAGCCATAAAAGAAAGGTGTCCAAATTAGAGAGAGACATTCACAAATTTGAACAGGGTAGAGCTTATTATTGTGACACCAAGAGTTATGATAGAACAAACAAGAAGTTTGGTTCCAGATATAGGGAGAATACTAACTATTCAGAATGGGAAGAGAAAGAATATATGGGGAGAGGGGGGAATAATGCACACAATACACACTATAACAACAATACTAATCACCATGGATATGAGGAAATTAACAATGGAACGAGTAGCCCTTTAGAGGGGGAAGGGCACAGGAGGTCCGAGATAATTCGAAATTTAATACATCAACCATCTTATGCAGACGTGACGGGCAACTACCATACATGCCAATATGGGAAAATGCAATACAGGAGCTAATACTTTTTCCCCCAGGGAAATTACCCCTATTATTAGTGATGATAATAATCAAGGGAATTTAATAGAAGTGACCCAAAACATAGAAAATGGAAGTTATGTGGAGACTTCAAATATGAGGAAGGTCACTATTTATACATAAAATAATTTAAATATTTATAACTATACTGACCTAACCATTGATGAAAGTTACTTTTCTTTATTTTTAAAAGGTTTTACTTTTGTGCCAGTAAAAAAACCTAATATAGAGGATTTAATACTTGATATAAAACTTTTTACAAGAAAATTGAATTTGGCACAGTTATTTAAAGATAGTTTAAGCACTACCCGGGGTGCAAAATTAAAAAAAAGAAGCACTTATAACCCACCATTACATCAGGACATACAGAATTTTGAGATGTGTGTAACCAGTTTGATAAAAAAGGAATACGGGAATGTGAAGGAGGTTAGTTCAGATTTATCCCCCAGGGAAAGGAAACTACTTAAGGAACTAGTGAAAATGAAAAGATTCGAGTTATGAAACCCGATAAGGGGGGTGGGGGGTGGGATGGTGTTAAAGGATCATTGGGATTAAATGACAAAAATGCTGGAAATACAGGATACTGACAATAGGTATGCCACATATCAAGGAATGAGCTCAACATTTCATATAAAAAGATTGATTTAACCCTGGTGGACAATTTAATGCAGGGGATGATTGACATACATTTATACCAATTTTTAGGGGTACACAAGCCTGTCATTCCGGCTATTTTTGGGATTCCAAAGATACATAAGTGGGTGGATAATCCACCCCTGAGACCAACTGTCACCTCACAGGGATCAAAAACACAACCTTTAGCTATATACATAGATACAAAATTAAAAAAAAATTATTCTAGATATCCCTACATTTTGGTGGATTCTTGAGATTTTCTGAATAAAATTGGCACTACCAACTACAAAGATAGTATTATATTCCTCACCATTGATGTAAAGATTTGTTTTCAGTGATACCCCATTCAATAGGGCTAATGTGGTTTGAAAAAATGTTGGTTGAGTTTGGTTTTCTATCATCTGATGAATTTAAACTTGTCTTGGAAAATATGAAGATGGTATTGAAATACAATTACATTTATTTTCAAGGAGATTTGTATCACCAAACAGATGGGGTTGCCATGGGGTCAGCCTGTGCCCCCATATATGCCAACATCATTATGTTGTATTGGGACAAACATTTTGTTTTTAATTCTGATTACTTCACACACACATTTTGGGGTATTACAGATTTTTGGACAATATATTTATTTTATGGGAAGGAACAAAATAATTGATTCCAGATTTTATGGACTATTTTAATCAGAGTACTGGGTTTTTACAATTTACATATGAATTGGAGGGTAGATGAGACACACTATTTGGATGTGAGGTTACAAAAGAACTATATTAAGAAAGTCTATAGGTCCGGTATAAACAGAAAAGAATGTTACTCTAACTCATACTTGCATTATGAGAGTGACCACCCATATAATCTTAAAAAGAATATTATAAAGGGACAAATGGTTAGAATAGCAAGAATGACATCGGACAAAGCAGATTTTATGAAGGAATGAGTATGTTCATAATATGTTTGGTGAAAGAGGATATCCTGACAAATTGATTAATCCTATTAAAAGATGTAGAATGTAAAAGTAATGGAGCAAACCAGGTAGTCACTTCTCTTAAAACACAGATGTAAGATTTTATTTAAACTTGATGAGCGCTTTCACTTATTAGCTTCTTCAGATCAACGTAACCTTCACTCATGCAGATAACAATTTATATAACAAATTCAAATTCATCAATGCCCAATCAGAACCCTCTTTCAATTAATAAACCTACATTTTTTTTTTAAAACGATATTACAATATATTAATATACATATAACAGCAACTATTCCTGTCTAACAAATATTACTATATAATACTTAATATCTGCACATAAATTACTACATCAGTAAAATATATAGTAATAATAAAAAAAGTAGAACTTGTTCTCTGTGTGTGAACTGAGTATAAAACACAATTATACCCTTAATAAAAATCATATAAAATATATATATAAACCTTATGTAAAATATAGATGTTTCTATTTATGCTGATCAAATAGCCTAACTATACAAATGCATATGCCTGACTCATTCTTACAGTAAAGCTTCTAAGGATGTATGATAGCTCCTAAATATATTATAAACTTGCCTATATATACCAAATGATACTGTAACATATATGTATATATATGAATTATATCCAATAAAAATACATATATATCAGGAAGAACACGTAAGCCATATGAACTGAGGGTACCAAACTACAAATCATTAAATATACATATATGGAAAATGTCAACTATTTCTACACGTCAAATTTCGTGTCCTCCTAAAGACAGGTACCACCTATATACAAGCAGATCCATTATACATATAAAAGAGCCTAAAAAAATAACAATTTAAAAGATGTTCATTTTATCTTCCTATGCTTCCTTAATAAGGGTTTGATAGAGGCTCTCTCATTTAAACCCATGCCTCTATCTGCCCTAAGTATGATGTTCCAGTTGTTCTCCTTGTACTCAGTATGGTTTCTGATATCACATTCACGGATGCTTGGGGAAATAACCTCCAATGCTCTAAATGTAAACCGATGTGTATCATCTGTACGCATAACATGTTTAGCTAGAGCATTATGTTCTGATTTCTTACGAATATGATAAACATGTTCGCGTATTCGATCCCTAAACATTCTAGTCATCTTCCCAACATAAAACGAATAACAGATCTGACATATAGCTAAATATATAAGATTCAATGTTTTACAATTAGCCGTAGATGACAATATGAACTCCCTTTGCATATCAGGATGGATAAAAATCCTAGATGTATCAATATATGTGCAAAAATTACAAGTGCCACATGATTTAGTATTCCCTTCCTCCAAGTGTTCTTTTGTGTTATGTGAATAACATAATAATCTTTTCAGATTTTTCTTGTTCTTGTATAAGAACTTAGGTTGTTCACCAACTATCTTCCTGATATTGTCATCTACTTGTAGTATAGACCAATTCTTACAAAGTATATCTCTGATTTCATAATTATAAGAGGTAACGAATATAGGGAATCTGATAGTGGGGTGCTTAACTGGGGATCCAAATCCTTCCCAGGTCCAACAGGACCATAATAAGGTGCTTCTGTATCTATACATAGTGTTGGAACATCTTTCAAGTTCTTATTAATCTCTGTTTCATTGTAGCCTCTATGTAAAAATTTTTCCTTCAAATCTATTAACTCTTTCTTGAAACAGTCATCTGATGGATTCAGTCTTGAAGCCCTTACTCCCTGACCTCTAATAATGTTCCTAAAAACATGTAAAGGGTGCATACTGGATCTCATCAGTAGAGAGTTATGGTAACAAGGCTTCCGATAGACCCCAGTATTGATCAGGCCATCAGGTAGCTTCTCTATGTACAGATCTAAATAGTCAATTCTTGAATCAGACCAATTCATAGTGAATTTCAAATAATTTGTTAAATTATTCATTTTATCAAAGAACTTCTCTAGTTGATGGTCATTACCCTTCCATAAAATAAAAAGGTCATCGACAAAACATCAATAGAAGACCACATGTCTCCTAAAGTCTTCAATTAGGAAGAGAATACTTTCCTCCCAATGTGCCAAAAACATGTTAGCATAACTATTGGCACATGGAGTCCCCATGGCCACCCCGTCCTGTTGTGTATATATCATATCTCTAAATATAAACAGATTATTTTCTAAGACCAATTCAAGAAAGTGAGTAATTAAATCAATTTGCACTACAAAATAATCACTATGATTCTGTAAGTATGCATATATATACTGAATCCCAACTTCATTCGGTATAATTGTGAATAACGATTGTACATCTAGTGTTACCAATAATAGATCTTGTATATTCTCTATCTTCTCTAAACACACATATAGGTCCATGAGAAACTGTTTAGTATCTCTGAGAAAATAGTGGTTCGCATTTAAAATAGATCTTAGATGTTTCGCAATATACACAGAGAGGTGCTCTGTCAGCCAACCTCCTCCAGCCACTATAGGCCTCATAGGTGGATCAATGGCATTTTTATGGATCTTGGGTAAGCCATGCATTGTAGGTATTAGAGAATTCTTAACTAGCAGATAACATAATAAATCTTTAGTGATAACACCTCCTTTATGCATGTCTAACAATGTATTTGTTACATGCTGTATAATGTAATGTGTTTCCTCTCTGGTAATGGTTCTATAAAACTTATCACTCAACAGTTTACCCATAGATATATTATATTGTGTGGTATCCATAACAACTATCCTGCCTCCCTTATCAGCAGGTCTGATAGTAATAGAGTCATCCTTTGGCAATTTTTTCAAAAATATTCTTTCCATATGACTCAAATTATCTCCTCTAGTCCTTCTACTGTTGCAAACAGAGGTACCTCTATGAGAGTCATAGCATTTAAATAAATCATCTTCTGTGAGTTTCAAATAAGCTTCCACTAATGGATGGTTTATAGGTACAAAATGACTAAGATTTCTAAATCTATATGTGTTATCAGCTCCTGAACATGTAGCTTCCATTTCATTACTTCCATACAAAAACTTAAGCATAATATTTCAACAAAAAACTTTAAGGTCTAAGATGGTGTCTGTTAAATTACTCTTGCAAGTAGGTATAAAATTCAGACCTTTAGAAAGCAAACTCTCTTCTTCTAAAGAGAATATATGAGAGGAAATATTAAACATTAATGGCTCTTCCCTTTTCCTCACATATTTTTCAGTGTCTGATGGGGTATGAACTCGCCTGAGTGTTTCTGTTTTTGACGGCCACGACTCATAGAGCGTGTCCTCCATATCCCTTTGTCCAACCGTACTGGGAGGGGAAAAGAAACACTCTCTCCTAAATTTTCTACATGTTCTACATGTTTGTCACTCTTCTTATTCAATACTTTAGGTCTAACTACTGGTTGCTGCATTTGTGTTACTAATGGTGACCTTGTGACCCTAACCTCCAGGTACAAGTTACCAACTGATTGTATTGGTGCGCTATTTGTATTCTGATTACAAATCACATCATTAGTCACTTCACTTGAAAACACCTCAGAGTCATGAGAAATATGATCAATTATTTCAATTGAACTTTGCTTATTATGTAGTAATCCTTCTTCATTCATTTTATCATGCACATTATTACTTGGATTAACATCTACATTAACACTGCTTGAATCATTTACACTCAAACCATTATTAGTTACAGAGTTGGCAGTAGAAGCAGCTCTAACAGTAATGAATCCAGTATGGTCATTTAAGCGACTTGTTTCTGGTTCAGCAGTTTGTACATTGTGTCCTTGCCTGGGCCACATAAAAACGTGGCCCAGTTTAAAATCGTTGGTATCCCTTATTATTTTATTCCTCTTTTGGTGCAGCAACCTGCGTTCAAATGCTGCAATACCATCGAGTAAACTTTCGAACATGGGGTTTACTGTGTTAGTTGGAAAGTTATCAAAAATATATTGTTGTTTTAGTTTTATAGCTTCCATGAGTTTGGACTCTTCTGGCGCAAAAAACTCAATAAGCAAAAGTAAATATCTCCTGCTTACCTATAAATTAATCTGTTGCCAGCGGGTAAGCAGTTCTGGGTAATGCGCCCCTTGAGTCGGCATGTTAAAGACTCTTAGTCCTCTAGGTACGATTCTTTTGTCCAAACAATGTTGGAAATGTAGCCGCTGTGCTTGTAAACACTTTAGCTTAAGAGTAGTTGTTATGGATACCACACAATATAATATATCTATGGGTAAACTGTTGAGTGATAAGTTTTATAGAACCATTACCAGAGAGGAAACACATTACATTATACAGCATGTAGCAAATACATTGTTAGACATGCATAAAGGAGGTGTTATCACTAAAGATTTATTATGTTATCTTCTAGTTAAGAATCCTCTAATACCTACAATACATGACTTACTCAAGATCCATAAAAATGTCATTGATCCACCTATGAGGCCTATAGTGTCTGGAGGAGGTTGGCTGACAGAGCACCTCTCTGTGTATATTAAGAAACATCTAAGATCTATAAGATCTATTTTAAATGCGAACCACTATGTTCTCAGAGATTAGGTTCATAGGTTCATAGGTTCATACTAGGCTATCTGCCCTAGGGCATTTATAAGCCTAGCCAGAGTGTGTTTGGCTTTCGACACCCATTTTAAATGAATTTTGCTATGCCCTTTTTGAGGTTAGTATACTGTGCCTCTGTCTAACAGTGACACAGAAGTGATACCCGGGGTAAACCTATGATCTCCCATCCACTCATCAAGATTCCTCTTGAAGAGAGTCAATGAGGGACTCTGCCTAACCTGGACTGGGATTTTATTCCACAGTGAAGGGAGCCTCTGGGTTATGAATCTGTCCCTCCAGCATGTCCTATTTATTTCAGTGCTGAGGTTCAAGTCTCTCGAGCGTGTAGCTCAATGGGATTTGGATTTTCTGAGGTGCAGCATGTCCATTAATTCTGGGTTGGACATGGCTTTATACGTCAGGCACAGATCGCCTCTGAGCAGGTGGTATGCCACTGAGTAGAACTGGAGTTTCTTTAACCGGGCAGCATATGGCATCTGTTTGAGCCCTTTGATCCTCTTGGTGAGGTACTTTTGGGGTCTTTTCAGTTGCTGCAGGTGTCTGGTAAGGTACATCCCAAAAGGGGCATTGTACTCAATTATGGGCCTGATGAGGGATGAGTAAAGAGGCACAATGACGTCTCCTGATCTAGATGTGAATCCCTTCATGATTAGGTGGGCTATATAAAATGTTTTTTAACCACTTTGGCCATGTGGTTTTCAGATAAGAGATTGCTATCAACTTGGGTCCCCAGGTCCCTAATTACTTCTTCCGTACTTAATGGATTACCACCTATGTGGTAATTTGTGGGCACTTTGTTTTTGCCAAAGGGGATGACTATACACTTTTTGGCGTTTAGCTTGAGGCCATGGCTCTCGCACCAGTTGTCTGTTTCTATGAGGCCCTTTTGTAGGATGCTTGTGTCGGCTAGAGAGTCGATTATGGCGCCTAGTTTGCAGTCATCTGTGAACCTGGTCAGCCACAGTCCTTCCATGTTGGCCTGTACCTCCGAGAAATATATACTGAACAAGAGAGGTCCCAGGACTGAGCCTTGTGGGATGCCACTTGTAACTGGTTTGGAGTCTGACATGGCTCCAGCAATTCTAACCATGTGGGTTCTGTCCTTGAGCCAGTTTGCAACCCATCTAGTGACATAGGGGTTTATATTTAAGCTGGTGAGCTTATCTATAATGCCTGAGTGGGGTATTGTATCGAAGGCTTTTGCGAGGTCCAGGTAGGCTGTGTGGACCACCTTCCCCTTGTCAATGGCCTTGGTGACTGTTTCAAAGAAATCAACCAGATTTGAGAGGCAGGATCTGCCCTTAACAAAGCCGAACTGGATAGGATCCAGTGTCTGTAGGTCCCCAATATCTTTATTTATGAGGTCCATGATGATCCTTTCCATAGCTTTGCAGACCAAGCTAGTCAGGCTTATGGAGCGATAGTTTCCAGGATCCGTTGAGGCACCACCTTTGTGGAGAGGGACCACTGTTGCTGTACGCCACTCTTTGGGTACATATCCTGTAGTAAGGCTGAGATTGAACAGTAGTTTTATGTTTGGGTTTAGCTCTTCTTGGAGTTCATTTAGGATGCAGCCCGGAACACCATCTCGTCCCATTGATGCTGTGGTTTTTGCTTTGGACAGAGCGGCTCTTACCTGAGCATCTGAGATGTCAGGGGGGCAGCACTCTGCTGGGATAGATATTTGCCCTTTTGGTGGGGAGATTGCGCTGAACTTGTCAGCTAGGATGTTGACAATGTCTGTGGGTTCTGTGTATTTTTTGTCATTTTGGACTAATTCTGAGCATATCTGGGAATTCCCACCCAGGTTCCTAACATAACTAAAGAAAGCCTTGTGATTATCCTTAGTGTCCTGTGCAATTTTTCTCTCAAAGCTGGCCTTAGACGATTTTATGAGTGCCTGTAGTTTTTTGCTAATACTGATCAGAGATGCCTTCCCTTTTTGGGATTTTGCTCTATCATGTAGTAGCTTCCTCCTTCTATTGTATAGTTTGTTTATGGCTGGGGTCCACCAGACAGGATGCCTGCCTTTGGAGGGCTGGGTCTTGGCTTTATTTGGGATTGCATGATCCATGCATTCCTGAAGGTGTTCATAGAATGCGTTTATAAAGGATTCTGCGGTCTGTGCCATATTTTCCACAGGTCCGGGGGCTTTGAAGGATTCCACCTCGGTTTTGAGGAGTGTGAAATTTGCTTTAGAGAAGTTTTTCACTGTGGTTTTCTGGGCAGGGGGAGGGGTCGGGATGTGAATATCCAGTGAGATTAGTTTATGGTCTGATCTTACCAGTGAGGGATACACTTCTGGTCTGGAGCATAGAGCCCCCATGTTGGTGATGATCAGGTCCAGTATGTTTTCCCTCTTGTGGGAGTGGTAACAAGTTGTTCCATAGCATTTGAGTTTATAAATTCTAGGAACCTTTGGGCTAGGGTGTTGGAGCTAGAGTAATGCTCCCAATCTATGTTTAGGTAGTTATGAGCTAGAAATTGGCCCAAAACGGCCAATAGACTACCAGATTCTTGTGCTGGGAACACTCCTCCAGGGACAGATAGGCTGCTCTAAGCTCCCCACTGCCACTGGTGAACAAAGAAGCCTCCCTTTATCCAAGAAATTAAATGGGCAACACAGGAACTTTCCAAAAGTCCAGAATACAGCAAAGCCTGTATTTGGACTACTCTAGGTCAGGAAAGATGGGAAACAAGGATAATTCTTTTGTTTTTTTTCTTTTTTGCAACAAACAGCAGGAAAATGCAATAAATATGTAACACAGGCTAGCACACTTGAGTGTGTAGCCTCAACAGGTATATGCAACAAACAGGACCAATTTTAAAAGTGCAGGTGCAAAAACAACTTTAAACAGAAATGTGAACTGAGTATAAAACACACTTATACCCTTAATAAAAATCATATAAAATATATATATAAACCTTATATAAAATATAGATGTTCCTATTTATGCTGATCGAATAGCCTAACTATACAAATGCATATGCCTGACTCATTCTTACAGTAAAGCTTCTAAGGAAGTAGGATAGCTCCTAAATATATTATAAACTTTCCTATATATACCGAATGATACTGTAACATCTATGTATATATATGAATTATATCCAATAAAATACATATATATCAGGAAGAACACATAATTCATATGAACTGAGGGTACCAAACTACAAATCATTAAATATACATATATGGAAAATGTCAACTATTTCAACACATCAAATTGCGTGTCCTCCTAAAGACAGGTTGAGTCATCCGCGTATTGAATAATTTTGGCATCGGGAATAGCAGTATGGAAGTTATTGATGAAGATGTTAAATAGCATAGGTCAGAGGATGGATCCTTGTGGGACACCGTTAGGAGTGGGTAAGAAGGAAGATATGGAGTTTTTCCATTTAACAGCCTGAGATCTGTCTGATAGATAGCTGGAGAACCAGGATAGAGTTTTAGGTGAGATGTGAAGGTTAGAGAGATGACAAAGAAGATGGTTGTGGGAGATAGTGTCAAATGCCTTGGATAGATCAAGAAAAACAGTAGAAACTAGCTGTCCTGAATCACGGGCTTGGTTGACAGTATCTAAGAAAGAAAGTAGGGTGGTTATGGTACTGTGGCCAGGGTGGAAGCCATGCTGAGTAGGTGTGAGGAGATTATTATGGGTCAGGAATGGCATAAGTTGGAGGTGGATGCACTTTTCAAGGATTTTAGAAATAGGGGAGAGTAAGGCAATGGGGCAGAAATTTGAGATACTGGTATTTTTCCCTCCATTATGGAGAGGGAGAATGAAGGCTGAGCACCAGAGTTTGGGGACATAGGATTCTTTTATTGATCTGTTTAGTATGATACTGATTGGGAGAGCAATGCCATCTGTGGTGTGTTTTAGAAAGGATGATGGAATGTTGTCGGGTGCATTTGAGCAGGGCTTAGGTTTGGATAGGAGTTTTTTATGAGAGTTGTGGAGACAGATTTAAGCTTGAACAGAGGAGGAAGGTTATTTGGTGGGTTTAGGGGGGGTAGGGTGAAGGGTAGCTGGGTTATTGTTGGAAAAAGATTTTGTGAGGGAAGAGATGGTTTTGATGAAAAAGGAGTTGAATTCAGAGCCTAGTTCAAGGTCAGTTATGTTTGTGTTGGGACAGGGATTTGTTTTTGAGCCTGGATGGAGAAGCAAGTTTATTGTCTTCCAGAATTGTTTAGGGTTGTTATAGTTATTTGACTGGAGCTTAGTATAGCAGGTTTTTTTGTCCTTGTTGATTAGCATTTTTGTGAGATTATGGAGCTGTTTATAATGAAGCAAGGTATTAGGTAGAATATTTTTTGGTGAAGTTTCCACAGTTTGTCCCTTTGGTGCATAATTTGTTTGATCTCTTTGGAGAGCCAGGGAACTGTATTAGTTTTGATTATTTTGTTTCTAAGGGGGGCTATGGAGTTTAAAGTGTCGAGGAAGACAGAGTTAAAGTGGTCTATAGCTTTATCGAGGGGAAGGGTGTTTAAAATATGCCAGTTCATTTGTATGAATATATTTGGGAAAGTAGGGTGGAAGTTGCTAAGGTTGCGAGTAAGGATATATTGATGTTGGTATGGAGAAGAGTTAGTGGAATGATGAATGAGGGCTGGGAGATGGTCGCTAATGGTATCAGGAGTAGTGCCAGAGTTGGTTATTTTATTAGGATTGGAGACTACGATCCAGTCTAAGGTGGATCCAGGGGGATTAATTTTGTTAGGCTGGGTGATAGAGAGAATAGTCTGAGTGAAGTTGTAGAGGTTGATGGATAGGGAAGGAGAGGTGGTGTTGAGTTTGTTCCAATCAATATTTACATCTCCTAAGATGTAAGTCTCATAGTTAATTTTTCTGAAAGCCCACAGGAAAATTTCTTCAAGTATTGATATATTATTACCAGGAGAGATATAGAGGGCAATGAAGCAGATGTTTTGTGCTTGTTTAGTTTTAGTAGTCCAGTGGTTAGTTCAGTGTTCTGGAATTGGGGGATTGGAATTTGGAGGGGTATTAAGGTGAGCAGATTCGAAAAGACTAAGGTGGTGCCGCCACCTTTTTTACCTACTCAGCCATTTTTGAGAATATGGAATCCAGGGGGTAGAATTTCTGAGTCGGAGATGGGGGGTTTGAGCCAGGTTTCAGAGATGGCTAGGATGTCAGGTTGGTTATGGCCTAGCCAGGTGTGGAATTGGTGAGATTTATTGGTAAAACTCTGAGCATTTATTGTGAAGATCTTTAGGGTATTAAGAGAGGTGAAAAAAGTTATGTGGTTGGTGTTGTTGTTACAGGTTATGGGACCAGGGTTGGGATGCATGTCACCCGCTTGGAATAGTTTATTAAAGAAGACGTCCTTTAGTCATTTTGGCTTGTATGGAGTAGATTTGGGAAAATTAAAGATAGGAGTTGGTGACACTATCTTGGCTTTAGTGAAGAAGATTTTAGGATGAAAAAGGAGCAAAGGGTTGGATTGAATGAGGGAAGGGGAGATAGAGTGGAAATGGAGGCGTGAGTGAGGGTACAGGAGAGTAAGTAAGGAGGTTGTTTTAGTTGGTAGTATTGGACAGGCATAGGAGGTATAAGAGGTGGCTTGGTATAAGGGAATTAGTAGCAGAAGTAGGTAGGGGTGAGGAGGATCTGGTGATGTAAGGAGAACATGTCAGAGGGGAGAGAGTTAGAGAAATATGGGTTATAAAGAGAGAGAAGTATGTGGTTATAAGAGGGAGAAGTATGGATTATAAAGGAAATCAATGGTAATGACTGGGACTAATGTGTTGTAAAGTAATAGAGTTATTATGGGAATATAGGGAGTATGTAATAAAGTTTAGAGTTATATTGGGAATCTGAGAAGAGAGGGGGAAGGTGTAGGTATAAGGGTGGGATGCAACTGTAGGAGTGTATGTGGGAGGGTTATGTGAGGGAGCAGTAATGAGGAGAGGAAAGGAATTGGATGATGAAGCTGAGGGAGTGTGGTAAGGTGAGAATAAAGCTAAGAGTACTGGGGGTGGGTGAGATTTGGGGGTAGGGTAGGGGAGCGGAGTGAGCTCGAAGGGCGAACGGAGTGGGTTAGAGCAGAGAAGACAGAGCGGGCAGCAGAAAACAATCAGTGAAGCAAAGAGTAGTGCCCGAGGTAAGGGGGCACAGGGGATGTGCACTAGGTCACAAAGTATCTAAGTTAGAGAGAAGTAGAGAAATACACAGGGGTTTGGAGCTAAGCAGGATAGTGGAGGTTGTTAGGGAAAAAAAGCTATACTTGCTAGGAGAGAGGAGCAATTGGTATTGAGTAAAAGCTGCCACCTAGTGGACAAACAGTATAGATCTGAGGTGAAGGCACAAGCTTCCTGGGAGGGGTGGGATGGAGCCTAGAGAGCTTGGAGGGAGATGGTAGGCTGCTAGCAGGCACATGCAGTCAGATAACAACCATTAGGGATTACAAATGATTTACACAAACATGATACATACATGCTAGTTGTAGTAATTGAGGGGTGGCAAAATAGTTGCAGGAGTCACTACTGGGACCCCTTGGTAGTTCGTTCAAGATTCCTTGATGGCTCTTTCAGGGTAGGATGCCCAGGTACTATATGGAACAGGGTGAGACGCCTGGGGTGGATGAGACACAGCTAAATGCAGTAATTTTCCATATTTTATACATTTTATGCGATTTGGACATTATTTCAAATATTTTCGTAACTATTTTGAATATTTTTATCGATATACCCAAAAAGGTTGAAAGTAGCCTCCAAGTGTAAATGATCCACAAAAACATATAAAACCCACCAGTTTATTAGAAAATTATTGTGAGCACTTTTTCATTGCTCAACATTGCTTCATCAGACAATTAAATCTCAGTCAAATTATACACCCTCCTGCAATGTCACAGCCTACTTAAATACATTTGTTAGAAATTAATATAATATAGAAATACATATTTATATATTTTTATATTAACACACACACACATATACACACACACACACACACACACACATATATATATATATATATATATATATATATATATATATATATATATATATATATATATATATATATATATATACATATATATACTTGCATGTTTTAAGAAGTTGAATTTCTAACAAATGTATTTAAGTAGACTGTGACATTGCAGGAGGGCGTATGCCTCTTCTTTACATTTTATTGGTTAATTTGAATTAGACTGCCTGCATATAAATTGTAATTTTATTGAGATTTAATTGTCTGATGTAGCAATGTTGAGCACTGAGAAAGCGCTCACAACCATTTTCTAATAAACATTTGGATTTTATACGTTTTTGTGGATCATTTACACTTGGAGGTTACCTTCAGCCTTTTTGGGTATTTTGTGTCTATTGACCTGTCATTTACCTTGCTTTCTGGGTTTGTGTGGGGAAGATTTAAATTTTCTATCAATATGTCGCAGTTTCAGACATTTCATTTAACTAGAAACTTGTTTTGAGAGTTCTGAGTGCTTCATTTTATATTCTTCAAGTAAGAAATCATTTAAGCAAGTTTTAGAATCTGGAATTCATTTCTGACCTATTTTGCGAGTTGTACATGCAGTAGGGATGATCCATTCCTCTATGTTCCTCCAGCATTAACTGAGTGCTTCCTGGTCATGAATATGGAACCCATTCTGACACAATGTCGCTCACCTTGGTTTATAATTGAAGACAAACAGGCGGGGTAGTTTGTTTATATGCTTTATTACACAGAAGCACATCAGGGTGGATAGCAGCAGTACAAAATATAAACAAACTGATTAACTGACAGACTACACATACATGCATGCTTACATCTCAACAGCTTACTACAAAATGGCAGTCTGGCTCTCACATGCTCAGTATTTATACACATGTGCAAGCCCATGGAAAGATTGATCTACACCATCCATAAATCCAACTTGCACTTGAATGTGGACTGGGATGAGCTCTGTTTTATGTGGATGGGAAGTCTGTTTCAGAGCAGTAGTATCCATTGCAAGATGTACCTGTCCCTCCAAACCATTCTGTTGATTTTGCAGAAGAGGTTTAGACCCCTAGACTAAGTATTTGTGATGCCATTTGACTTGCTGATGTGCAGCAAATCCATCAGTACTGGGTTGGAGGATGCCTTGTATGCCAGACACAGGGCATCTGTTAGCAGTCTATAGGGTATGTTTTAATTCCAAGGACTGAATATGCTCTATCATTTATAGCCAATGTCTCAGTGCAAAACATGTCTATTCTACAGATAACTTAAAACCAAACTTGTTGCTTTATTAACCTATATCCTCACATCCAGCTTCACTCTTTCCTCATCCAGTGAGACAACTTGCATCCTGTCACAGGTAAATCTTTCTATCTTCTCAACACCATAACATTCAAACTGCTTCATGCATAGCCAGCTTTAGGCACCCATGAAACTTGCAGTCGTGAGGGACCCCAGTGACTTTCTACTTTAGAAGTCACCAGAGGAACGCAATAGTAGAGGCTGGCTGTGAGCAAGAGAATGTGCAAATATGTTTGCAAAACTGGTGACAACTGCAGGCTAATTCAGACATCTGCTCCTGTTCCATATTTTTTTTTTTTTTTTTTTTTTTTTTTGTGGCAAGCAGCACAGAACTGAGGGGACACCATTGTGAAGCTACAATCTTTCAAGTCTACTTCATTCTAAAGATGGACCTAACTGGTTAAAGCATTACTTCCATGCATTTCCGTACTTCTGTGTATAATGGTCAACAAATGAACAAGGGGGAAAGGAAGGGATGAAAGTATAATTTCTGATATTGCACTAAAAGAAAACTAAATGAGGAACCAACAAATTATAAAATAAAGGATGGATAGAGAAGAATCCAACAAATATATTAAACAGATAAAAGTAAAAGCAGTGTTAAGTAGGAATATAAGTGCACAAGAATAGATGTTCTACAGTAAAAAAATCAGGCAATGCAAAACAATAAGACAATGCTGACAGATAATAGGCTACACATTCAAGTGTGATAGGCATTTCTGTGCATTTAAAGTGTTTTTTGATTGTATCGGCTTTATTTTCTGAAAAAAAACAAAAAAACAAAAATATATACTTGTTTCCCCACCTTTTTAAGCTAGTATAGTTCAGTTTTCAGGTTAGTGCTGAATTCAGGGCTGTGTTACAAGTTTTTGTGTGCCCATACCTTACTTGGATAGAAGGAAGGTTTTTTATTCACTGTAAGAGAGGGAGCTTTGAGCAGTCTATCTGTCCCTGGAGGAATGGTTTCAGCCCAGAAATTAGTAGTTTATTGGCCATTTTGGGCTACTTTCTATCTCTTTCATTTCCCTGCTATAAAACCCGCATTTGCAAGGTTTTTGTGCTAGTATACAGCTCAGCAAGCTCCTGCCTGGTGCCCTGCAGAGTTCTACAGCAGCAGAGAGACAAAAGGGAGACTTTGGAGTGATTAAGTATCATTTTCTGCATTTTCTTGCTGCCTTTAGCTAATTCTGCCTAAAACACAGATTTTCTAGAGTTTCTGTGATTTAAAAAGCTTGCGTCAGCTACATATTATACTTATTATACTGCCTGCACTTTAACAAAGTCATTTTTGTGTTTAAATTACCTGTTTAACTGTTGTAGGCTACACACTCAAGTGTGATAGCAATTTCTGTGCATTTAAAGTGTTTTTTGATTGTATCTGCTTTATTTTCTGAAAAAAAATACTTGTTTTCCCACCTTTCTAAGCTAGTATAGTCTAGTTTTCAGGTTAGTGCTGAATTCAGGGCTGTGTTACAGGTTTTTGTGTTTGCCCATATCTTACTTGGATAGAAGGAAGTTTCTCTGTTCACTGTGAGAGAGGGAGCTTTGAGCAGCCTATCTGTCCCTGGAGGAGTGGTTTCAGCCCAGAAATTAGTAGTTTATTGGCCATTTTGGGCTAATTTCTATCTCTTTCATTTCCCTGCTATAAAACCCACATTTGCGCAGTTTTGCACACCAGGCAGCGCCGGTTAGCTAGGGTATAACTATTCCCGGCTCCACAAAGTCTAGTCTTCAATTTTTCCATTGGAGCTAGACAAACTTTCAACTTAAGCAAACCAGTCACTTCTCATTCCGGTACTTGCTCAAAACTCATAGCAAGCACTAATAAACCTTAGCACTAGACCCCCCCTATACTATAGAGAAGGACAAGGCCCTCTATTCGACCTTACTTGCCAATCAGTAAAACAGTTCACTGTACCTGTCCAGGCATGTCCAAAGGGCAGTTTCAGGTGTACTCTCCTGTCCAACTGGTGAATCTGGGCATTTTGAGGCAATGTTATAATTGGCTCATGTACACAGACAACTCTCTCCTCCTTCCACCAAACACTAATACATGCGAGAGATGCAATTATACAGCCAAACTGGAGGCTAAGCTCTCTCAACCCAAGACTGGACCAGGCAGTCAAGAGGAGAAGGGAATTACTTGCATCACACCACCAGTCTCACATAAACCTATAAAACCAGCACCGGCAAAAAACACACATAAATACATGAAAACATACTCAGAGGCTCTAAATAAAAATCTGCAAAAGCAACAGAGACCTCCAAAGCTGACATCCAAGCAACCTCCACCCCCCCAACACAAACCATGAAACACATACTTCACAAAACCAGTGTACCACACAATCACAGCTCTTAAGGCAAAAATAACATACCCAACACACTAGTAATAGATGACTCTATAGTTAGGCACACTGATGTCCCACTCACTAGGCTGAACAAGGAGAAGGTTACTGTTAGCTGCCTGTCGGGTGCCAGGATCCACCATGTAACAGAAGCACTCAGGTCACTCCAGAACAAGTATAAATATGACTCTGTCATTGTCCATGTTGGTGTGAATGACCTGAGCCATACCTCGCTGGACTAAATGAAAAGAGATATGGAGGAGCACTCAAGGCACTCCTCAGTATGGAGAAAATCGATATATGTGCAGTAACAGAAATCTGGTTTAAGACTCCAAAGAGCACCCCAGCACTACCAGGCTACAACTCATACCATACATTTTGGCAACAAAACCTGGACTGAAATACAAAAGGCGGGGGAGTATCCATATTCATCAAGGATACCCACACCTCCAGGTTAGTGGCATGGCACGATACTTCAGAGATCATCCACGTGCAACTAACAATGGGAAAAACTGCTATTCAAATTATAGCTTGCTACAGATCACCCACCATGTCCCAGGACCCTCACTCTGCATTCCTGGAAACACTGGGAAACATAAAGGTCCTACCAAACACCCTGATATTATGTGATTTCAATTACCCAAACATTAACTGGGAGAACTACTCAAGTACAAACTCCCTTGCTCAACATTTCCTAGAATTTATAAACTCAAATGCCCTGGATCAACAGAGGTGACAACATATTGGACCTGGTCATCACCAACATGGGTGACCGGTGTTCCGCACCGTAGGTCAACCCCTCACTGGTTAGATCTGACCATAAACTAATCACTCTGGATATCCACATTCCGTCACCACCCCCGGTCAAAGAAACCACCATAAAAAACTTTTCAAAAGCAAACTTCACATTACTTAAGACCGAGGTGGGAAGTTTCAAAGCCCCTATGCTAAAGGATAACACTGTCCAAGCTGCATAATCCTTTACTAATGCACTCTACGGGCACCTACAAGGATGCATGGATCATGCTATCCCAAACAAAACCAAGACTCACTCCTCCAAGAAAAGGAAACCAGTCTGGTGGACCCCTGCCATAAACAAGCTATACAATAGAAGGAGGAAACTAGTACAGAAAAGAGTAAAATCCCAAGAAGGGAAGACATCCCTGATCAGTATCAGCAAGAAACTACCTTCCCTCATAAAATCATCCAAGGCTAGCACTGAAAGAAAAATTGCCATGGACTCCAAAGATAACCACAAGGCATTCTTTAGCTATGTCAAGAATCTAAGTGGCAATTCTCAGATCTGTTCAGAGTTAATGCAGAATGGCACAAAATACACTGAACCGACTGATATAGCCAACATCCTGGCAGACAGGTTCAGTGCAAACTTCACCCCCCTCTTAACCCCAAAAGGGCCCATAACTATACCAGAAGAATGTAGTGCCCCTGAAATCACAGACACTTAGGTTAAAACAGCCCTCTCCAAAGCCAAAAACACAGCATCAATGGGACCGGACAGTGTCCCAGCCTGCGAGCTACATGAGCTCAAAGATGAACTAACCCCTCACCTAAACACACTGTTTAAACTCAGCCTCTCCACAGGCTATGTGCCCACAGAGTGGCGCACAGCAACAGTTATTCAACTCCACAAAGGTGGAGCCACAACGACCCCGGGAACTATCGCCCTATATGCCTGACTAGCTTGGTCTGCAAAGCTATGGAGTGCATCATCATGGATCTCATTAACAGAGACATTGAAAACCTCCAAACACTGGACCCTACCCAGTTCAGCTTTGTTAAGGGAAGAACATGCCTCCTAAACCTGGTGGACTTCTTTGACACAGTTACCAAGGCTATAGATGAGGGAAAGGTGGTCCACACAGCCTACCTAGATCTCGCAAAGGCCTTCAACACCATTCCCCTCTCAGGTATTATAGACAAGCTCACCAGCCTGAACATAAACTCCTATGTCACGAGATGGGCTGCCAACTGGCTGACCAGACAGAACCCACATGGTAAGAGTTGAGGGAGCTAGGTCTGACTCTAAACTGGTTACAAGTGGCATTCCCCAGGGATCAGTCCTAGGACCCCTCCTGTTCGGCATATACTTCTCAGAGGTACAGGCAAGCACAGGAGGACTATGACTGACCAAGCTGGCAGATGACTGCAAACTAGGGGCTATAATTGACTCTCCGGCTGACACAGACATCCTCCAAAAGGGTCTCACTGAGACAGATACCTGGTGACAAAACCATGGCCTCAAGCTAAATGCCAAAAAGTGCATAGTCATCCCCTTTGGAAAAAACAAAGTACCCACAAACTGCCACATAGGTGGTAGCCCCCTAAATACAGAAGATGTAATAAGGGATCTGGGGACCCAAGTAAATAGTAACCTTTCCTTTGATAATCACATTGCCAACATGGTTAGAAAATCCTTCTATGTGGCCCACCTAATCACAAAAGGGTTTGCATCCAGATCAAAAGAGGTCATTGGGTCCCTCTACGCATCACTCATCAGACCCATCATAGAGTACAATGCCCCATTTGGGATGTACCTTACAAGACACCTGCAACAACTGGAAAGACCACAAAAGTACCTCACCAAGAGGATCACTGGCCTCAAGCAGATGCCCTATGCAGCTCAACTGAAGAAACTCCAACTGTACTCGGTTGCATACCGCCTGCTCAGAGGTGATCTCTGCCTGACATACAAGGCCATGTCCAACCCAGAATTGATGGACATGCTCCACCTAAAGAAAACCATATCCCCTCAATCCACATGCTCCAGGGATCTAAACCTCACCACAACAATAAATAGAACGTGCTGGAGGGATAGATTCCTGTCCCAGAGACTTCCCATGCTCTGGAACAAGATTCCAATCTACATTAGGCAGAGCTCCTCACTAACCCTCTTCAAGAAAAACCTTGACGAGTGGATGGGAAACAAAGTTTACCCCAGGGATCACTTCAATGGCTCTGCTGGACAGAGGCACAGGGAACTAATTTAAGGGGGCAGCGAAAGCCAACACATTCTGGCTATGCTTATAAATGCCTTCGGGCAGATAGCCTAGTACCTACCTATGAACCTATGAACCTATAATGCTAACCTTGAAAGTTCATAGGTTCATAGGTTCATAGGTAGGTACTAGGCTATCTGCCTGATGGCATTTATATGCCTAGCCAGAGTGTGTCGGCTTTTGCTGCCCCATTGATTAATTAACTGATACTCTATCAAGCAGAGCCAATGAAGTGACCCCAGGGGTGTATTTTCTGTTACCCATCCACTCGTCAAGGTTTCTCTTGAAGAGTGTTAGTGAGGGGCTCTGCCTGATGTAATTTGGAATTTTGTTCCAAAGTATGGGGAGTCCCTGTGACAAAAATCTATCCCTCCAGCATGTTTTATTAATTGTTGTGGCAAGGTTTAGCTCACTAGAGTGTGTGGCTCACAGTGACTTGGATTTCTTTAGGTGGAGCATGTCCATCAATTCTGAGTTGGACATGGCTTTATAAATCAGGCAGAGATCACCTCCGACTAAGTGATATGCCACTGAATACAGCTGGAGTTTTTTCAGTGAGGCTGCATAGGACATATGTTTGTGACCAGTAATCCTCTTGGTGAGGTACTTTTGTGGTCTTTCCAGCTGTTGGAAGTGTCTTGTGAGGTACTCTATGATGGGTCTAATGAGTGATGAGTAGAGGGGCACTATAACCTCTTTATTTCTAGATACAAACCCTTTTGTAATTAGATGGGCCACATAGAAGGATGTCTTAACTACTTTGGCAATATGATTGTCAAAGGAGAGATTACTATCTACCTGGGTCCCCAGATCTCTTATTACATCTTCTGTATTGAGGGGGCTGCCACCTATGTGGTAATTCATAAGTGTTTTGTTTTTCCCAAATGGGATGACTATGCATTTTTTGGCATTTAGCTTGAGGTCATGACTTTGACACCAGGTGTCCGTCTCAGTAAGGCCCTTTTGGAGGATGTCTGTGTCAGCCAGAGAGCCAATTATGGCTCCCAGTTTGCAGTCATTGGCGAACTTGGTTAGCCATAGTCCTCCTGTGTTTGTCTGTACTTCTGAGAAGTATATGCCGAACATTAGGGGTCCCAGGACCGAGCCTTGCGGGACACCACTTGTGAATGATTTAGAGTCGGACCTGGAGCCCACTATTCTTACTGTATGAGTTCTGTCTGTAAGCCAGTTGTCAATCCATCTCGTGATGTAGGGGTTTATGTTCAGGCTGGTGAGTTTTTCTGTAATACCTGAGTGGGGAATGGTGTTGAAAGCCTTGGTAAGGTCAAGGTAGGCTGTGTGAACCACCTTTCCCTTGTCTATGGCCTTGGTAACTGTCTTGAAGAAGTCAACCAGGTTTAGTAGGCATGATCTGCCCTTAACAAAGCCGAACTGGGTCGGGTAAGTGTTTGGAGGTTCCCAATGTCTTTGTTAATGAGTTCCATGATGATGCGCTCCATAGCCTTGCAGACCAGGCTAGTCAGGCTTATGGGGCAATAGTTACCAGGGTCAGTTGTGGCCCCTCCTTTGTGGAGAGGAATAACTGTTGCTGTGCACCATTCTATGAGCATGTAACCTGTAGAGAGGCTGAGACTGAACAGCGTATTTAGGTGGGGGGGTTAGTTCATTCTGTAGTTCGTGCAAGATGCAGCCTGGGGCACCATCTGGTCCCACTGATGCTGTGTTTTTGGCTTTTGAAAGGGCTGTTTTCACCTGTGCGTCTGTGATTTTTGGGACACTACACTTTTCCAGTATTGTTGTGTCCCTTGTGGAGGTGAGAGGGGGAGAAGTTTGCACTGAATCTATCTGCTAGGATGTTGGCAATATCAGTAGGTTCAGTATATTCAGTGCATATCTGTGAGTTGCCACTTAGATTCTTAACATAGCTAAAGAAGGCTTTGTGGTTATATTTTGAATCCTTGGCTATTTTTCTTTCGAAGTTAGCCTTGGACGATTTTATGAGGGACCTTCGTTTCTTACTGATACTGACCAGGGATGTCTTTCCTTCTTGGGATTTGATTTTTTTCTGAACTAGTTTCCTCCTTGTATTGTATAGCCTGTTTATTGCAGGGGTCCACCAAACTGATTTCCTTTTCTTAGAGGAGTGAGTCTTGGTTTTGCTAGGGATGGCATGATCCATGCATCCTTGTAGGTACTCATAGAGTGCATTTGTAAAGGTTTCTGCATCTTGGGCAGCATTATCCTTTAGTGTGGGGGCTGTGAAACTTACCACCTCTGTCTTAAGTAAGGTGAAGTTTGTTTTAGAAAAGTTTTTTACTGTGGTTTCCTTAGTTGGGGGTGATGGTGAGGTGTGGACATCCAGAGTGATTAGTTTATGGTCTGATCTAACCAGTGACAGGTTGACCTTCGGTATGGAACACCTGTCGCCCATGTTGGTAATGACCAGGTCCAATATGTTTTCACCTCTGGTAGGGGAGTTTACCAGCTGATCCAGGGTGTTTGAGTTGATGAATTATAGGAAGGGCTGGGCCTGGGAATTTGTACTCGAGTAGTTTTCCCAGTGAATGGTAGGGTAATTGAAATCACCCAATATCAGGGTGTTTGGTAGGACCTTCATGTTTTTCAGTGTCTCCAGAAAGGTGGAGTGGTGGTCCTGGGTCATGGAGGGTGATCTGTAGCAGGCCACAATTTGCATTGCAGATTTGCCCGATGTTAGTTCCACATGGATGATCTCAGAGGTATCATGCTGCGCCACTAACCTGGAGGTGAAGGTATCCTTGATGAATATGGATACACCCCTCCTTTTGTGTTTTGGTCCGTGTTCTGTGGCCGAAACGTGTGGTATGAGTTGTAGCCCTGTAGTGCTGGGGTGCTGTCTAGAGCCTTGAACCAGGTTTCAGTTACTGCACAGATGTCGACGTTCACCATACTGAGGAGTGCTTCAAGCGTGTACATTTTGAGATTTAAACTCCTGGCGCTGAGTAGCATAACCCTCAGTTTTTTGTTAATTGTGTTGTTTACGGAAGTGGGTTTGACTTTTGAGCCTTACCTAAAAAAGGCACTATGGGGGCAGCAAGAGCCTTGGCTAGTATTCGAAAGCCTAGGGGTGACAGGTACAAGCCATCTCTTGCAAAGCAATGCGGTTTGTCGAGCATGTCGTCCCAGGCTGACAGACACTGGATTCCCTTTGAATGACAGCAGAAGCTTAGTCAGTTCTGGGGAAAATACCTAAAAAGCAGTGTGCTTTCAATGATCAAAACCCAATGGCTGCTAAAAAGGGTTATACTAAAAGAGTAGAATGGAAAATGCCTAGAGTATCAGAAAATAGTGCCTTAACTTTGGTTAAAAAAACAAGTATATAAGTTGCAGTAATGATATTAAATCCAAATGTTAACAAAGGTAAACAAAACAAGAACACCATGTATAATCAGCCCACGGATAATATCTTGTAATTCAGTAAGACTACAAAATGCAACATATTGTCCAGCTAAAATCCAAGAGCAGGATAATAGGTCTTAGAAAAATGAACAGGCAGGACAGTCAAACACTGATTTTGGCATAAGGTAGCAATATCGATAAAGCTTCCTTAGTGATGCACAGAGGACAACTAGGAGCCAGCAATACCATATAATATTAACCAGAGTTAAGCACTTTCATTCCTAAAATTCACTGGAACTTCATCACAACTAAAATATTAGTTTAAAACAAACATTTAAATATCCCCCCTAAGGGTCATATGATAAAACCAAAAGAACCAATAGAATCACACAGTCTCATAATGATTTGCTTTTAAAACTGAATTAAGAGAAGCAGTTTCATTAAGCTCAAGGTACCTAGCTGCATTTAATTTGATCTGCCATCTCACCTCACAAGCATCAAGATGTTTATCCATTATTCTACACTGAATGTCTTTCTTAATTTGCTCTATTACTAAAAAGCCAAAATATGAGTGTCACATACCATTACATGCTTGTACAATGCATTAGTAGGTTTGTTGTTTCTAATATCCAGGCTGTGTCATAAATTTGATCCCTTAACCTCCTGGAGGTTTTAACCTAATATTTTAGTTCTGATTAAGTTCGAGTGAATTTTAGGAATGAAAGCGCTGAACTCTGGTTAATAAAGTTTTATATGTTATTGCTGGCTTCAAGTTGTCCTCTGTGCATCACTAAAGAAGTTTCCTTCATTTATTCATTTGTTTTTTCATATTTCTCAATATCAATAAAGCTGCTTAAATCATTCAGCGGTCAGATCCTATGGGGTCATTATGAAGAGGACAATTGAACACCTATTTTGGAATGACGTAATAATACCAATAAAGCTGCTTAAATCATTCAGTGGTCAGATACTGTGGGGTCATTATTGTTTTATCTTCCTCATGATCAAACTTCAGAGATGTGCAGAGAAGGTCACCATAACCTGTTCGGGGGCTGGGGACCATGTGGTCATTGCTTCTTTAATTTTCTTCACAAACTTCAGAAGAGTGCACAGAAAGTATCCATAACTTTTGAGGATCTGTTGGCAGTGTGGTCATTATTTTGTTAACTCTTCTCACAAACCTCAGATGTGTGCATAGAAGATCACTATAGCAAGTGTGAGGACAATGTACTGCCTAGGAACAACAAGCTGGAAAACATTACTGTCATCATTATTTTTTCACTTTCCACATAAGCATCAGACATGTACATAGGTGACTATCATTTGGGGATGGGATAAGGAGCATGCTGTTTACATGCACCTGACAGCAACTGGTTGAAATATGTTATTACATTCTATTTCTTCTTTTTCAGTTTTGTCCCAGATTGATATCGGGGTACACATAAGGCAACTGCATTTTGGGGTAGGGGTGAGGATGTATGCTGTGAATATGTATGCCACTAGACACTTGAAATATATGACTGTGGTCATTTTCACCTTTGCTTTCATCCCAAACTAATACCAGTATTGCCGTATAGGATTTACGTATCCTTTCAAAATTTGTTTTCTCGGTTTATTGTGAGCTACTATTTTGTCAGCTTTGAATATTAAGCCTTGGATACAACTTATGTTTTATTGTTTTTCTTTCAGGGAAATTAAGACTGAACTACTTTACTTAATTAAGATTTTTCTTCAGGTCATCACTGGAGCAACATTAGAAAAATGCTCTAAAATGTACCTCAGAGCATCTGCAACCCAATAGTTTCTGGCAACCTGGCAGCCCCCAGAGTGTCATCTTAATCAAGTTCTTTTGTAGACAGTTATTGCTGTGTAGTCTTGGTCTTTTAAGCTGTGTTGAAAGTATGCAAGAAAAAGTAAACCTAACAGAAATACTAAATTTAGTTACTGAGTTATGATTTTGTTCAAGCTATTATTGGATGAAAAGACTGGCTAAAAATGAACTCTAAAATTCATCTTAGAGCATTTAATAAAAATAAAGCTTCTGGGAGGAAAAGCTGAAGAGTAAGGCAAAATATGAAAAAAGGAAGACAAAAGTATTCTGCTTGGCATGGGGAAACCATGATGAGTGTATCATCCTTCAGATGAGATGTTAAACTAAGGCCCCATCTGCCTGAGTTGGTGGTAGCTGAAATGGATATAAGAGATCCAATGGCACTTACTGAAAATAGTAGCTGAAGTGCCACTGTAACACGACCACATTTCTGTAGTCAGTAAGAATACCTCCTCGGGTCTCCGCTGAAAAGAGGCTATAGGCTTTCTGGGACTAACCTGGTCAAGAAAGTACAAATAAAAGGAGTATTCACAGTGATAGGGTACTACTTAGACTGGAAGCATCCAAGGACTCCAACTTGATACTTGCTGGGTGCCCCCAAGATGCTAGCACAGATCCTGGCTTCATGACTTTGCTTTTATATTTCCTGCTGTGAAAGATCATTCAAGAAATTGGCCCCTGCTTCCAGGAACCAACTGTCTAATGATATTACAGCCATAACAAAATAACTACTATTTGGAAAAAGTTAATTATTAGTGCAAAGAATATAAAATTAATTCAAAGATGCTGGCTAACCTATTTCTTCCTGTACAGTATCTAATTTAATCTTCTGCATTGTTCATTACATTTCCTACTTAAGTTTGCATGTATATGGCATTGATCCATTGTTGTATATCTAATTCTAAACCTTTACTCTACATTTCTCTATAGCATTTACACAATTCTTAATTTCCAATGTTCACATGTATATATTGAACTTACATAACGCTAATCAGTATGTATACTCAGGTTTTCCTGTTTTTATCTTGCCTTCCAGATAATGACAGAATAGGGTCTTGTAGAAGCTAATCCATCTGGTTAACAAACACAGAAAAATAAAGTAATGTAAATATCAATCACTTGTAAATAGCACTTTATTATTAACACTTGTTGTAATTAGTACTTTATAATTTTAAAACCTCTATTATTATAAGAACATTCAAAATCAGTCCTTCTGATTCTGCACATAGACCTTCAACCTTTCCCATTCTGTATTTTAACACACCATTACAATATGATTGAATCTTCTTCATTTTCTGCTAGTAACCAGTAGAGGGCACCATGCATCCACATATTATCAATCTTGCCTGAGTTTTGATGAAAATAAAATATTCTTGCAGTATCATGATGTCAAAATATGTGACTCAAAAGACTTAAAGAATTCTTTAAATCTGAGCAAATCAATATTGCATAGCTCAAATCAAGAATACAGTTATGCAAAAATACCCAAAATTCATAAAATAAAGTTGCACTTGTTTATATATATGAACTTATAATCATACCTCACAACTTTAAGTGTCAAAAATCTGGAGAAAAAGGAATGAGGGACAAAGGCCGAAAATTAGGAACAAATTTTAAATATTGCTGTTATAAATTTAGCAAGTTGGTAGAATAACAGGTTTGACATTGGCATGCATTTCTGAAGGATATAAAGTCTGCAACTCAAATATAAGTAATTATTTAGTGACTTCAGCCCTCAATGTTTTGCCAGAAGACCACATATTTTATGAGAAGCAACCCAAAAATTAGACAAAATCTGAACAATCTGCAAAAATCTGGAGAGTTGAGAGATATGCTCACAATAGCTGAGTAACTGAAGGCAGTGCAAAACCCAGCAAACAAATCAAGAACTTTAGACTTGTGACACACCACTCCACATTTATTTCCAAAACTCAATACCAATATAGAGAATCACAAAATCTTACATACCTACACAACTTCTTTCCTTGGGTTCTGCTTTCCTTCTATTAGGCAAATCAATGCATATTGTGGATTTAGACATCATGCTGTTATCCTAGCTTTATTCAAAGGCAATCAGTGTAGAAACGAGTCACAAATAAGGTTTGATGCTAAATGTTTAAATAGTTATTGTCAGTGTGAGAGAGGTAAGCTAAAATATTACATTTCACTGTATGGTAATGAACCTTAGAGGAATGCAAATCAGGGCATCACTAAAATGATTTTTGAACTACATATATATGCATACCAGATGACAGTGGACTCCAAAAAATTAACATGGACAAGTTAAAGAAGGTAATAAAATATGTTCTGGATAGAAGGGATACAGTGTGCGTAAGTGCTACATATAGAGTTAGGCCAAAGCATCATGGACAATACCACACTACACAGAACCTCATCATTCTGACTGTTCAAGTATTCCTTGACAGGTTAGATAGGGCAATGTTAGATACTGTGTCATGTGTTGCATGCATCATGTAGAACTCACACTCAGTGACCTGCAAGGCTGGCCCATCCTACTGGGCACTATGTGTACTCCTGCAGTCCACATTCCATAAATCTAAAATGACACAATTGGCATATCCCAGTCTTACCAAGCAAAAAAGTTTATGATAATGACATTCCAATGGAATATCTAGTCCTCTTCCTCTAAGATTTATGGAACAACAAGCATATTGTTTTGCAGTTTAGCACCTGTCATTGACAGTGACTCTATGTCCATCTAAACTGCACTGATATGTTTTTTACACTGACTTTTGAAGTACAGTAATGTACTATTATATGCCTTAGACCATAATGTAACTTGGCTGTCTAGGGTGCAAGGGTTTCTCCTTCCTTTGAAATGGAGGATTTCTTACTGTCACCTTATCCCTCCCTCAGAAGAAGGTCCATATAACCAGTAGGGTCTACCAAGTAAAAAAAAAGGATATATAATGAACTTTTATAGACAAACACAGTCATTTGGATCACAGCCATTTGAATCAATTCAATAAGATATTGTGAATCATTTTATACTCTTGGATAACTTCTCATTGTCACTTCTGCTGTCCCTCTTGACTCCATGACTACAGTGCAATTGTACTATGATCGACACTCAGAAGTAAAATCTCTATATTTTATGTTCCTAAAATAAGCAAAAAGCTCCTCCCTTTGTGGAAGACTGTAACCCACACCTCTGCTACCTATACAGTACACAGAAAATCATACCCGTTATAGCAGCAACACCAAAGCTTGCCCAAATCACCTCTTTCTTTCAGTTTCCTAGCACCAGAGTAGAATGCAACCTAAAACTTGCCTTGGAAATTTTATGATGGTTTCTAGCCATGGATTCCCCATGCAAACCCCACCCCAGCAGGGTGAAGAAGAAATGATTCACAGTATAAATATAGGCGTTATCTACATTGCTGCAAACTCTTTTAGACCCCAACTCACTAAGTGAAACAAACATATTTTAACCATCCTATGACCTTCCTAGTTGAAGTTATTAGTAAGCCATTAGTATGTGTTTCACATTTTGCCCATTTGGTCCACATTATGAGGGTTAATATTCCTCATTTTGAAGATTGAAGGTTGGCAGCTATGCCTTGGAGTTATCATCTGGCCCCAGACAGCTAAAAGGAACTTCTAGTCAAATTAAACTATAATGTATGCCAAGGTGTGTTGATGTTAGGGGATGAGTGTAATAGAAATGGGATTGCAGGTATATATTCACAAAGTAAAATGTGATGTAAAGTTGCATTCAGTCTGCAGATTCTGAATGAATGATCTCTCAAGTATCAGTCTTTAATGAAGCAAATTAGTTCCATTATGAACTTAACTTACAGCAAAGTCTGCCTTTTTAATATTGGTAAACTATAACTCAGACATCATAGCCTATCACATTTCTCCTCTAGTTTCCCCCTTTCCCCGTCTCAGATTAAAACATATCTCCTGACAAAACTTTACTGACTGCCTGAATGAATCTCTTGTGTGTATCTTCTGTTTTCAGAATTAGGTTATCCCAGCTTCTCCTTTTTTTGACCTCTGGTTATTTCAGTGCCCTTCATCCACTTCTACCCACAAATATAATGCTCCTTCCCATCTGCTAGAGTTCAATATATATATATTCATTTAAATGACATAGGAGGTACAGGGTGGACATATACATCTCAACCTGCAGACACTGGCAATAGGAACAAAGGCTCTCAAAAAGTAGGAACATCCAGCAAAAAAACTGTAATCTAATTAGCATAAACTTTGAATGCTAAATGGCCCATTTCTCTTCCCTTCTCCAGTAGGAATGTGGGATACTACTCAGAAACATGGTGGAAAAATGGACAGCAACAAAAATGATGGAAAATATAAGCAAATTATCAAAGATACAAATGCAAAACATGTCGACTTTAATGAATTGTATTTCAAAATTCTGCCACACAAAGTTAATTATTTGTGCTTAAGAAAAAGGGAGATGTCAGATTTCTGTCCTCTTTGTTTAAATATTGTTGTCAGTAGTGTGTTGGTCAAGTAGTGTGCTAGACAGCTTCAAAAATTACATGTGATGACAGGGATTCAGAAAAGTGTGTGAAGATGTAAATCAATTATACCTCCAAAAATAGGAACATCCTGAGCAAGGGTTAATCAGGTCAGAAAATAGAAACATTCCTTCAAAATAGGGAGAGGTCTAGGTAGACAAGACCATATAAAAATAGCCTAACAAGACAAAATTGAAAAAAAAAAATAAAAAACTGAAAAAAAAAATTGTACAAAATATTATGAGCATTGCTCCTTCAAAACAATTGGTTCTCCAGTTTGGTTCCCAGCTGGTGTGCTTTCCATTATGAAGTCTGCACATCAGTCTTGTTTTTACTGAGTCTCCTGTTTCCTCCCTAATCCTGAAGGTGAATTTCTAACATTCCAAATTGTGTATGTGTGTGTCTATGTCTGTGTGCGTGTGCGTGTGCGTGTGCGTGTGCGTGTGTGTGTGTGTGTGTGTGTGTGTGTGTGTGTGTGTGTGTGTGTAAGAGCATGTGCTCATCCTGTGATGGAGTAGCATTCGAAACAGGATATGTTCTCTCCTTATAGTTATTATAGTTGCTGGACTAGGTCTGTCTGTCTCTTCTGATGCTAAATTCCAAATATCTGGTGCAGTGCAAATAACAATAGACCAGGAACCAAATGGAAAATGCACCAAACAAGCCTGTATAGAACTCCGTTTATTGCAGTAAAAACACACGGAGATTAAGCGCTTTCGTCTTTCACATAGAAAACTTCATCAGAATAAAGCACACTGATTCAAGAACCATTTTTATACCAGTACATGTTACATAATAAATAAAATTGAGCCAATGGTGTTGTCAAAAAAGTCACATGTAAAATGGTCACATGAGCAATATTAACTACACAGGATGTTAATATTCAAGCCTACTTAGCATTTTACAAATAAAACACTGTTATATATTAAATACCTTCAGCATGTATTTAAAAATGCAGGCACAGTAATGCATGTAAAAAGGTTAAAATACTTAAAGTTTCATAGATTTTTCTTTCAGGGCTAGAAGTATTGTCAAGGAATCATTTATACCTGGTAGAAACTTAGCTGCTAGTCTGAGTTACCAAACCAGCTCTTTTTTACTTTATAAATTCTTCCAGTCACCCCCCCCCCCCTCAAATCTATGTCCACAGTATCCAAAACACCAAATTTAAAACCTTTACAATTGGAACAAGTAAGGGAATGTCTATATTATGCACTTGTATCCTTCTTGTTTTTAACATCATATACGTGCTCATAGATTCTGCTTTTCAACGCCCTCTCCATTTTCCCAACATAGAATCCATTGCACATATCACACAGAGCAAGGTACACCACTCTGGTGGTAAAACAATTTTCTTTCTCGAATATAACCTTAGATGCCATCTTATTAGCTAGATGGGTTTGAGGTGCTTTTGAAAATATTAGTACATTGGGAGCACCTCCCACAAGGTGTTGTACCACAACCACCTTCTATTGGTAAATTCAGCTTGTTTTCCATAAGATGTTTAATATTCATGACCACCTTGCTGATAAAAACTGGTTTATCTCTCACTGCAGTTAACACATCATTATTTACCCTAAATATACTCCAATTCTTTTTTAATATGTTATTCACTTTATATGATATAGAACTGTAATGCACTTATACATGAATGCTCATAAATCTTTGTTTCACCAGGATCTGTGGGGGCTTTATTAGTTAATGGGTGGTTTCCTAACAGGGGCTTATATTTTTTCCCCATCCTGTGTAAACCTCCTCAATAATGTGTTCCATCATCTGTTTGGGGTATCCCCTTTCTAAAACAGATCTCTTAATATGAAAAATTCCTGGCTCACGTCACTCAATTCTGAAGTCATGCATGCAATTCTTATAGCCTGTCCTTTGACTAAGCTCTTTTTTCTGTGAAAGTGGATGGTTGCTCGTATATTGATGGTAAGAATTACAAAAAGTACTTTTACGAAATATGTTAGATTTGAAACCTGTAGGTGTATGGAAAATTGCCGTGTCCAAGGAATGTATACCTCTAGTGTTGTAGTTATAAGTTTATTTGTTTGTTTGTGTCTTTCGGCTTTTCCCAGTTAGGGGTCGCCACAGCGGAACTCCGGTCCGCTAATGATTGGCAGTAGATTTTTACATGCTGGCTTGCTGGGCCTAACGTACAACCTTCAACGAAGGAACGCCCATTCACGCATGTCGCCACACAGAAGACGCTCTAACTGAGAATCGAACGGGCAATGTCTAACTGTGAGGCGGCAACGCTACCGCAGCACCCAAAAATGAAGTAGTTTTGTTCAGGTGGTTAATAAAGCAAGGGATATCTTCCACTTTCCCCTTCCACAAAATAAATATGTCATCCAAAAACCTGCAATATAACTGGATGTTGTTCCAAAATTCTTTCTGGAATACATATCTTAATTCCCAGCCTAATAGTACTATATTTGCATATGCAGGCAGCCCCCATGGCAACTCCTCTTGTTTGTTGGAAATACTGGCCCTCAAAAAACGGAGTTTGTATACAGACTTGTTTGGTGCATTTTCCATTTGGTTCCTGGTCTTCTGATGCTAAACTGGATAAAGTTGACAGCAGAATGTGAATGATGAGAATGAAAAGAAACAGATGCAGGTTTAAAAAATGGTATTTTGAGCGTACATTAATCTTACCTTACTTGATCCCAAATGGTCACATTGACTCAAGGTTATTTAATGGTGCATTTTATTCTACCCTGAAGCTTGCATCATTAGCTTCTTACATCTCTCTGATTTTATACCACTATAGTGTATGTTTCTGGTGACTTGCTGAGTGACATCTCAAACATCAATAAACGTTTTCCTTATACTGTAGTACAGCACTTTAGCTCAGTGGTAAGACGTCTGTGTAAAAGTACATTCCAGAATTCTAATCAGTGTGTGCATTTTACATGTTCGCCTTGTATCTGTCTGTCTAGCTTTACTCCAGATTCTTCCCATGTGTTAAGAACAAGCTGGTTGATTAGCTTCTATATGCGTTATTTTCTCTCACCTTAGTCCTGGTCATGACTGAAGAGATGAAAAGCTGATTTGTTGAAAGGGAGAAAAGCCAACTCATCTGAGAGAAAATCTGTTGAACATGCCGGCTTTTTACCTTTCTGAGATCATGGGTCAGTAGGAAGTAGGGAATTTATTTGCCATTTCCCCACTGTATTGTCTTCTTGGCGTTGGTATGTATAATTAGCAGGGGGTGTGGGGGTGTAACAACTGTTTTGGTCATTTTTTTCCTGATGGAAAGCTAAAAGCTGATCGACTCATTCTGTTTGATCAGTTGCCATTCAACATTCTGAGTTTTCAATATATGGATTTATATACTTATATATATATCTATATCTATATCTAGCTGTCTATCTATCTATCTATAGAAAAAGATAGATAAATAGATATCGATATAAATTAAATCACAGGGAAAAACTGATACTTCATCAGCAATGATGTTTTTGGCTGAGATTACTTAAAATCAAGACAAAAAGAACCACACATTGTTGACTAGCTCACTTGAGACTTTAATCAAGCATTTAGAATTTGCTTAGAAGTAGAGGAGAGCTTTTGCTCATAACCAAACTTTATCACATCTAACCACAGTTTACGTGCTGTGCTGTATTTATATGTTTTATCATATACTTTTTTGTAAATTCATTTGAATTGGGGTTATAAATGTAAGCCATAGGCTGTTTGAGGAGGAGAGGTGTCATCTATCTTACCTCTTCTGCATATCTACTTCTATTAGGATTAATGGCCTCTCACAAAGAGGATTAATGGCCTCAAACAGATGCCCTATTCAGACCGTCTCAAAAAACTCCAGCTTTACTCTGTCGCATATCGCCTACTCAGGGGCGATCTCTGCCTAACATACAAAGCTATGTCAAACCCAGAGCTGTTGGACATGCTCCACTTAAAGAAATCCCAATCCCTCCGAGCTACACGCTCTAGGGACCTTAACCTTGTCACCACAATAAACAGAACATGCTGGAGGGATAGATTCCTGTCCCAGAGACTTCCCATACTCTGGAACAGACTACCTATCTATGTCAAACAGAGCTCCTCATTAGCACTCTTCAAGAAAAATCTTGATGATTGGATGGGAAATGGGAAATTCACCCCGGGGATCACTTCTGTGGCTCTGCTCAACAGGGGCACAGGAAAATAATTTTCTTGGGTGGCAAAAGCCAGGGTACATTTTTTGGCTAGGCTTGTATGGGCCCTAGGGCCGATAGCCTAGTACCTACCTATGAACCTATGAACCTATTGGTAGTTAGATTATCGCTTATGTGCTTATTTCCTGTCCTATGTGGCTAGTGCCTTATTGATACACTTTAAATAACTCTTATCAGTAGCTATGTACATCAATTAGTACTTCATCTTATATGGGATGCAATAAGTTGATGTTGTATGTCATATTTAAAATAGACAAGTACTAACAGATATGTAGCAACAAGTGAATATAATAAATTATCAAACATTTGTTCACTAATTCCTTCAACTTCAAGGCAGAAATAGTACATGCATTCCACAATATTTATCTTTAAGAACTTGAGAGCTGTATTTTCTCTGTCTTCCTATCTATCTATCTATCTATCTATCTATCTATCTATCTATCTATCTATCTATCTATCTACCTATCTACCTATCTATCTATCTATCTATCTATCTATCTATCTATCTATCTATTTCCTCATTTAACAATTCATTTGGTTTAATTTTCAGTCACTGGAGTTTCCCTTTTTTCACTAAGCTGGTACAACCTTGGAATTTGTTGTAATAACTAAAGGAGTGAATGTGGAACAATGCATTCAACATGTAGGGGGTTAAGAGGGGTTTACTACTTTACAAATTTTTTTTTTTTTTTTTTTTTTTTTTACAAAATGAGTTTTCAACCAAATGATATAGATTCATTTAAACAGACCCCTCTTTGGATTCACATAAAATACATAGCAACTGCAACCTTATAGTGTCTTGCAGGGCAGCAATGTACATGTTCTCTTGGAAGATGTATAGCATGGCAAAAGTGAATACCATTTTTAAAACAGCAGCATAATATGTTAACCCTACTTTAGTCAAGTCCCAGGGCTGACTCTTCTAGGCTTATATCATTTAGTGGATGTCTTAGCAGTTTTGTTTATTCTTGGTTAGGCAAAGCATCAAATAACTTTGTTAACTAAAGCTAACTTAGTATTTATTTATTTTTTTTTTTTTAGAGTGACTTAGATGAAGCTCAAATTCAGCTTGCTGGAGGTGATGTAGACCTTCCAAAGGACCTGGCCAAGATGATTGAAGAGGACAATGAAGATGAAGAGGACAAGAACTCTGTGATTGGACATCTGACCAACATCCAGAATCTTGACCTGGACTCACTGAAGGACAAAGCCCAATCAACCCTTGAAGATCTAAAACAAGGTGCTGAGAAATGCTCTTTAATGTGATGGAGAGACTGACCCTAGTTTAAAATCATCATGATCCACAGGGTAAACGGCTTCTCCATACATTATTGTTAAGCATGTTTTTATGTAATGTTTCCTGTTTTTGTACCTGTACAGTAAAGGTTTATGTTACACTAATATAGATAAAAGAAATCAATTTCAGCAAAGTTGTATTCAGTAGTACTGTTGCTATGACAACATGAGTCAACTAGTTTCACTCATTTTACTACAGCAAAGAAATGCTATAAATATGATGCAGGTTAATAAGGTAAATCTCTAATAAAAAATGTTTTGTTGTGGAGACTAAACTGGAACAATCAAGGAATAGAAACTTTATATAGTATAACTTTGACAAATGTATGCACAGATAATGTAACTTTGACAAGTGTATGCAAAGATAATGTCGGTTTAACAATCATGTGTATTGTTCCTTTTTTCCAACTCTTTCTACCAAAACTATATGTCCACAAAAGTCCACAAAAATGCATGGTTGTGGTTGCATCATTAGATTCAGTGGCTCATTCTTGTATTTGTGATGTATGAATACATAAACAGTCTAAGCGTATTAAAGCCACAAGGAATCTGGAAATGTGATGTTAAACTTATAGATCACTCTGTGAAACAAAATTATTAGTATGTCTGTTTCTGCAGAAAGTTATCTAAACATTGGAGACCAGTAATTGTGTTTTATTAATCATGATCAGTTAGTATAGAATATATTATGCTACTAAAACATTGGCATTAAGTACAAAATAAATTGTAGCTACTTACTATCAGAATTATGTCACTATTGCATAAATCTGTTATAATATATATAATTAAACACCCTTTGCCAAGCTGTATACCAACTCATTATAAATCAATGCCACTGTCTGCAAATCCTCTAAATAAAGTGAAGAACATTCTGTGAACAGGGTGGTTAACACATTGCACATCTATTTTTGTTTCTATAAAATGTTTTGATTTACTTATTTTATGGGTGGGATAATCTGATTGGCTTTTCCTTCATCTGAAATTACTGTCGGACTTATGAGTGCTCTTTTTTTTTCAAAATCAAACTTGTGCAAAATAAATACTTGTAAAGAAAGTTATTGTCTCGGGTTGCATTCAGCTATATTCTGTATTATTTTTGTAATCTGTTTGATGAAGGATTTCCTCCCTGCAGTTAAAATGTAATACAAGTATATTCTTAATAGCCTATATATGGTTCATATAAAACTGAGCTCCTCATACTTCAGATACGTTTTGTATTATTTTCACTTTCAGAATTGTCTAATTACACAATTTTCAGCACATTACTCTAGATATAGCTGAAACTGTGATTTTTCAGTATTTTCAATTTGTCTTAATTTTCTTTATTACTCAGTTAAACCCATCATACACATGTGCCTCGTTTCAGGTGTTAACCAGGAACACTGTCTAGTTAATATTTATTTGCTCAAGGTCAAACAGCAAATGAAGACTAAGGACATTGTGCTATCAAAAAAAGGAAAAGCTATGAAAATATGATAGAATAGTATAATGATCTGTGGCTTTCTTCTCCTCAAAATACATGCATGAAATGCGTGTGTGTGTGTGTGTGTGTGTGTGTGTGTGTGTGTGTGTGTGTGTGTGTGCATGTGTTTGTACATGTTATAGATAAATATAAAATATGTGTGTGTGTGTGTGTGTGTGTGTGTGTGTGTGTGTGTGTGTGTGTGTGTGTGTGTGTGTGTGTGCGTGTGTTTGTACGTGTTATAGATAATATAAAATAGGTGTGTGTGTGTGTGTGTGTGTGTGTGTGTGTGCGTTTGTATGTGCTATAGATAAATATAAAATATGTGTGTGTGTGTGTGTGTGTGTGTGTGTGTGTGTGTGTGTGTGTGTGTGTGTGTGTGTGTGTGTGTGTGTGTGTGTGTGTGTGTGTGTTTGTACGTGTTATAGATAAATATAAAATAGGTGTGTGGGGGGGGGGCGTGCATGTGCATGCCTCTAGTTATCTAGTTTTGTGTGCAGGTATGTCCATTTTCTATTTACATGTCAAACTAATACAAGTGGTAAAAACTACAAGAAAAACCTAGCCAAGCTAGAGTTTTCACTGGGTGATACCTTAAAGTTCCTTTAATAGAGGCCCATGGGATATTTGCAAATGACCCCTTAAGGACATCAAGTGTTTAAGCTAAATGGCTTCTGAATGTCCATGACTTTTTACTTTTTCCCTTTTAAGTCTTTATGGACAAATTCAAGCCAACAAAGCCAAATGCCACTAGCTGTAGACATGCATGTTTCGGCCTTCTTATGGCTTCGTCAGCATAGCTTTCAGAAGTCATATAGCTGAAACAGTTGATGTCCTTAAGGGGTCATTTGCATATATCCCATAAGCCTCTATTACAGATTAAGATATATTATTTACACTTGACACTAATGTCTGTATTGCTTTGTAAAATGTTACTAAAATGTATGTATTAATGGAAAATGTTATTCTATTATCCCATACTATTTGCTTTGTCGCTTTGCCTAAGTTTTGGGTGAAAATGGTCCTTGGACCAGCCTATATGCACAGTTAAGAAAAAAGTAATATATTAATATAAAAATAAATAAACAGAGGATCTAAGACAAAGGCGTGATATCTCTTACTTTTGGAGTTAGAGGACTTGCATTGTAGAATTTAAAAACTCTGATAGGGCACCAAGGATATGCAATGAGTGTGTGTGTGTGTGTGTGTGTGTGTGTGTGTGTGTGTGTGTGTGTGTGTGTGTGTGCACGCACGCATGCCTCTAGTTATCTAGTTTTGTGTGCAGTTATGTCTATTTCCTATTTACATGTCAAACTAATACAAGTGGTAAAAACTACAAGAAAAACCAAGCCAAGCTAGAGTTTTCACTGGGTGATACCTTAAACTTCCTTTAATAGAGGTCTATGGGATATATGCAAATGACCCCTTAAGGACATCAAGTGTTTTAAGCTAAATGGCTTCTGAATGTCCATGACTTTTTACTTTTTCCCTTTTAAGTCTTTATGGACAAATTCAGGCCAACAAAGCCAAATGCCACTAGCTGTAGACATGCATGTTTCGGCCTTCTTATGGCCTCATCAGCATAGCATTCAGAAGTCATATAGCTGAAACAGTTGCTGTCCTTAAGGGGTCATTTTGCATATATCTCATAAGCCTCTATTACAGATTAAGATATTTTATTTACACTTGACACTAGTGTCTGTATTGCTTTGTAAAATGTTACTAAAATGAATATATTAATGGAAAATGTTATTTTATTATCCCATACTATTTGCTTTGTCTCTTTGGCTGAGTGTTGGCTGAAAATGGTCCTTGGACCAGCCTATATGCACAGTTAAGAAAAAAGTAATGTATTAATATAAAAATAAATAAATACAGGATCTAAGACAAAAGCTTGATCTCTCTTACTTGCATTGTAGAATTTTAAAACTCTGATAGGGCACCAAGGATATGCAATGAGTAGGTCACATTATGTGGAGTATTATGTTCTCCTTTTTGATTCATTATATTGTCTTATCCAGCAGAGTTACAATGTGGATGGGTTCACTGACAGTAATGTATGGAAAGGGGCCTGGATCTGAGTTGAGGTCTGTAAA